>NW_025849135.1:0-1461 GCF_002878395.1 Capsicum annuum
TTATGTTTCTGAGACCAACCCAATATTTATACATAATCAAGAAATTACAAACCCACAAAGATGGTAGAAAATCAAGCTAATTTGGGGCTACAATAAAGCCCTCAAGCTATGGGGGTTTTGAAAAATAAATCAAGAAATTTCACCAAAAGAAGTCTGAATTTTTACCTTGAATTCCATGAAAATAGATGTTAATCAAGTTCCCAAGTCACCCACAAGTCATAGTTTTAAGATTTCTCACTCTTTTTTATTTTTTTATCTAAAGGTATGGATGAAGAATGAGCTAATTCATGACATAAGAGGTCTATCTATAACATAGTAAGATCGCACTACCTCCTGACTATCACGATTGTAGCAATCATGAAAGACCTTTGGAAATTGCACTACCTTTTCTGCACGAGGAGTCGCGATTGCGAACATGGCTGGCGATCTCCGGTTACCAAGTAGTGCTAAAAACTTGGAAAATTTCCAAGTTTTTGTCATTCCCTCAGGATTTATTCAAAATCCCCTTTATTTAAACAAAATATGCAACCACACCAACTTTGATGTTCCAGAAATCATGGAACATTCGAACTTTCCATCCAATGTCGTTCCAACCAAATATGGGTCTCGCACTTAATTTCCAATTGTCCAACTTCAGACCAATAGGTTGAAATAAGCTTGGGTGAATTTGGACCTGAACCAAAGGTCAACCTAGAAAGTCCTAACTCGTGTTGCCAAGATACGAATCATAAAAATTTTACGTTATAAAAATTTCGTCATTGCCCAAATTTATTTATTTTATTACGTATTTATACTTATAATATACGTCATTATATTTGTACAGGCCTCAAAAATTGATGAAAAATTTCTTCATTGGCCACAAAGGGAAATAACAAATGACTCAAAAATAACCCTAACACTATCTATTTATATTAGTCCCCAAAGGGATATAACAAATGACCATCCTATCATTGCCAAGGGGTGGCCGTGGAGTGTAAGTTTATTACCTTTCAAGGCTCCTCTTCACACTTAAAAACATTGAATCCATTGGAAGGCTCAAGTACCAACTCACACACGGACATTTGCATGAACATAGTTTGGAGTTTTTGTAACTCCCGAGCTTGGCTACGTGTGAATGGTCATGAACTTGTTGGACATCATGTAGAACTTGTTGGACAGATTGGTACACCCGTATCAACATGTGTGTGTATATATATATATATCTTCTTTGTTTTCATTCAAAATCATTCTTTAGGGTCAAAATTTTCGCTCAGATAAGAATTAGTTGGATCAAAATCGAAGCTTTGCGATTACTATTATATTATTTTTATAGTTCACAGGTCGTAAAAGAATGTCAGTTGGCTTTAAATAATTTCTTGTGTAAAGGTTGGGTTTAATTGTATTTATCGTAATATCTCTAATAGTTTGTTATTTGGTGGTAGTTTACAATTCATAGATAAATCTCGATCGGCTTTGAAAAAT
>NW_025849136.1:0-4062 GCF_002878395.1 Capsicum annuum
AACTCCGTTTCTTGAACTTCCTCTTCATCTTTGAACAAATGAGGGTACTTAGATTTCATTTCTTCCTCAGCTTCCCATGTAATCTCTTCCCTTTGACGATTTCTCCAACGTACTTTCACAGATGCGTCTCTTTATTTCTCATCTTCTTAACTTAGCGATCTAGAATAGCAATAGGCACTTCCTCATAGGTAAGATCTTCCGTAACTTGCACATCCTCAGTAGAAGTGATATGTGATGGATCTCCGATGCACTTTCAAAGCATTGACACATGAAATACCGGATGTAGTGATGAGAGCTCTTAGGGTAGCTCTAATTCATATGCAACTTGTCCAAACCTTCGAGTGATCTTATACGGGCCTATATAACGTGGACTCAACTTCCCTTTCTTGTCGAATCTCATTACCCTTTTTATTGGTAATACCTTCAAAAATACCCAATCACCTATAGAAAACTCTAGCCCTCTCCTTCTACTAGCTGCATATGACTTGTGTCGACTTGGGTTGTTTTCAGTCATTGCTGAATTACTTTGACCTTCTTTATGGCTTGATAAACAAGATCCGGTCCGAGCAAAAGAGTTTTTCCCACTTCGAACCATCCATTGGTGATCTACACTTCCTTTCATATAAAGCTTCATATGGTGCCATTTTGATACTTGAATGATAGCTATTATTGTAGGCAAACTCAATAAGAGGTAAATGATCATCCCAGTTGCCCTTAAAATCTATTACACAAGCTCGTAGCATATCTTCAAGTATTTGGATGGTACGTTCTGCTTGTCCATCTGTTTGAGGGTGAAAAGCTGTACTCAACTTCATTTGTGTTTCCAAACACCTCTGAAAAGACTTCCAAAAGTTTGCGGTAAATTGGGTTCCCCGATCTGATATAATAGAGATTAGCACTCCATGTAATCGGACTATCTCTTTAATGTACAGCTTCGCATACTCTTCAACTATGTAAGTGGTCCTAACTGGTAGGAAATGTGCAGATTTGGTAAGCCTATCAAAAATCACCCATATAGAATCAAACTTCTGAGATGTACGAGGCAAACCAATAACGAAATCCATGTTGATCATGTACCACTTCCAGCTTGGAAGATCAATGCATTACATATAACCTCCGGGTTTTTGGTGCTCAACTTTAACTCTTTGACAATTTAGACATTCAGATACAAATTCTGCAATGCTCTTCTTCATGTCATTCCACCAATGCATATCTTTAAAATCTTGATACATTTTGGTTGATCCTGGATGAATGGAATATCTTGAACAATGTGCCTCTATCATAATCTTCTTTCTTAGCCTGTCTACATCTAGCATACACAATTGGTTTTGGCATTGAAGTACTCCTTCTCGCGTAAGCTCAAATGCCTTGGTCGTACCACTCTAAATGTTCTCCTTAAGCTATAATAAAATAGAATCTGCATGTTGCTTCTCTTTCACTTCAGCTACTAATGAAGATTCCACAGCATTATGTACGATAAGCTCTTTATCTGGAGTTTCAAGAAGGCAAACTCCTAAACTAGATAACTGGTAAAGATCTTTAATCATCCCTTGACTTTCTATAGGCGCCATCATAGCCTTATGACTTAACACATCGGCTACCACATTTGCTTTCCCTAGATGGTATAAGATATCAATATTATAGTCCTTTAATAGTTTAAGCCATCTCCGTTGCCTTAAATTTAGATCCTTCTGATTAAAAATATATTTCAAGATCTTATGGTCAGTATATATATCAACATGAACCCCATATAAGTAGTGGCGCCATATCTTTAAAGCAAAAATAACTGCTGCCAGCTCAAGATCGTGTGTAGGATAATTTTTCTTATGTGGCCGCAATTGTCTAGAAGCATATGCTATTACCTTACCATGCTGCATCAATACATATCCTAAACTAACTCTGGAAGCATCATAATACACTGTATACCCTTCGGTGCCTTCTAGAAGTACCAACACGGGTGTAGAAATCAACTTGTTCTTTAAATCTTGAGAACTCTTCTCACAGGCATCATTCCATTGGAATTTGGATGCTTTATGGGTTAGCTTGGTTAAGGGTGCTGAAATGGAAGAAATGCCTTTAACAAACCTTCTATAATAATCGGCCAACCTGAGAAAACTACGAATCTCCGTAGGCGTTGTAGGCCTTGGCCAGTTCTTCATAGCTTCTATCTTTTAAGAATCAACCTTTATCCCTTTACTAGATACAATATGACCCAAAAATGCCACCGACTTTAACCAAAACTAACATTTAGAGAACTTTGCATAAAGCTTACAATCACGAAGAGTCTACAATTCCTGTCGTAAGTGATTGGCATGGTCCTCTTCTGATCTAGAATAAACTAGAATATCATCTATAAAAATTATTACAAATACATCCAGGAATGGCTTAAAAACCCTATTCATCAAATCCATAAAAGTTGCGGGTGCATTTGTTAGCCCAAATGACATAACTAGAAACTCATAATGACCATACCGTGTTCGGAAAGCTGTCTTGGGTATATCTTTCTCTTTGACCCTCACTTGGTGGTAACCTGACCTCAAATCAATCTTAGAAAAGCACTTGGCGCCCTGTAACTGATCAAATAAATCATCAATTCTTGGGAGAGGATATTTATTCTTAATAGTCATCTTATTCAATTGCCGATAATCAATACACATCCTCAGCGAGCCATTCTTTTTGTGCACAAATAACATTGGTGCTCCCAGGGGGACATACTAGGCCTTATGAATCCCTTCTTTAGCAAATCTTTCAATTGCTCTTTCAATTCTCGTAATTCTGCTGGCGCCATTCTATACGGAGGAATGGAGATTGGTTGGGTGCCTGGTATTACATCAATACCAAACTCTACTTCTCGTTCAGGAGGCAAACCTGGAAGATCTTCAGGAAATACATCAGAAAATTCATTTACCATCGGAACAACGTGAAAAGTTGGTGGCTCTGCTTCTGTATCCCTTACTCTAACTAAATGCTATATTTATCACTTGGAAATCATTTTTCTTGCCTTAAAATAAGAAATAAATCTACCTCTTGGGGCGCTAATTTCACCTTTCCATTCAAGGACTAATTCATTTAGAAAATAAAAATATACCTTTTACGTGCAACAATCGATTGTGGCATAACAAGACGCCAACCAGTCCATACCCATTATAACATCAAAATCTACCATTTCTAAATCCACAAGATCAGCCATCGTATCACAACCACAAACAGTTACTATGCAGTTTCGGTAAACCCACAAATAGATTCCCCAATCGGTGTGGATACTTCAATTGGATTAACTAATAGTTCGGGTATTCTTTTAAACTTTCCAGAAACCAATAGAGTAACATAATATAATGTAAAACCGGGATCAATTAAGGTATATAAATCGAATGAAAAGATAGACAACGTACCCATAACCACATCTGGGGAAGCCTCTAAATTCTGTCGATCTGCTAGAGCATACATACGATTTCGAGCCCCGCTAGAACTCGTGGCTTCTCTATCACCTCTAACACGACCCATTTGTTGTGCACCCCTTCCTGAATAAGGCATCGATGATGATGCTACAAAAAATGACCTCTTAGGTCGTGCCATACCCCCTATGCCCCTTCGTGGGCATTCTCTCATCATATGCCCCGACATACCACACCCAAAGCAAACATTGGTCCCCAGCCGACATACGCCCAAATGATACCTTCCATATTTATTGCATAGCTCTCGAGGAGGTCTCGATTAGCTCCTACTCCCTTGCCTTTGGTACCCCATTGTCTGCGAACTCTGACTCTCACTTTTGTGCCCAAATTGATTTTCTCTGGACCCTTAGAATTGTGGTGGGGCACTAGCTGCAGAATAAGAAGATAATGGCCTAGGTGGTCTAGCAGAAAATTATGGTCTGAACCCTCCTTGGGATGCCATGAACTGCCTTGTAGATCTGGCCCTCTTGGAATATCCTCTTTCTAATTCTTGTGTCTTCTCCTCTACCTTTGATCTTCCATTTTCTGTGCAAAAGCTTGGATCCTCGCTATATCCATATCTTTGTTCAAAGCGGCAATAGTACAATCTCTAACCAGATATGGATCC
>NW_025849137.1:0-708 GCF_002878395.1 Capsicum annuum
AACCGGGTCTTGACTTAAGACATCCTTCCTACCCAAGTTATGAGAGACTCAAGTCACAGGTATTTCAAAGGATTGGAAGAGAAGTGGACTATACCGAGTTGGAGAGTCGAGTGAGGTTCCATCGAGGTTCCGGTCCGCGGCTTTGTCAATACATCAAAAAATGAAAATTACAAGTTAAAACATAAACGAATTTACAAAATCCTAACTATACAGCTTCTTTTGGCTCTTGAGTTAACTTTTATCACCCTATTCTTCAGGCGGGCTCCTGACTTGCCATTTCTTCCAACTTGTTGCTTGGCTTTCAATTGCTTCACTTTGTTGCTTGACTTTTCGTTTCTTCACCCTATTCTCCATGCGGGCTCTTGACTTGCTATTCCATCACTTTGTTGCTTGACTTTTCATTTCTTCACTCTGTTCTCCAGGCGAGCTCCTAAAACCCAAAATTAAAACTAGAACAAAAATTATCCCGAACAAAATTATAGTAAAGTAGTATTTCATTTTGAAAGCGTTATCCCATTTTCCAGGAGGGTCCTGAACAGCAAGTAAAGTCCCATTTTTTAGGAGGGTCTTGAACATAAAGTAAAATTCTATTTTTCAGAAGGGTCCTGAACAGCAAGTAAAATCCCATTTTTCAGGAGGGTCCTGAACATAAAGTAAGATCCCATTTTTCAGGAGGGTCCTGAACATAAACTAAAATCCCATTTTTCA
>NW_025849137.1:808-1494 GCF_002878395.1 Capsicum annuum
CAGGAGGGTCCTGAACAAAAGTAAAATCCCATTTTTTAGGAGGGTCCTGAACATAAAGTAAGATCCCATTTTTTAGGAGGGTCCTGAACATAAAGTAAAATCCCATTTTTCAGGAGGTTCCTGAACCTAAAGTGAAATCCCATTTTTCAGGAGGGTCCCGAACAGAAAGTAAAATCCCATTTTTTAGGAGGGTCCTGAACATAAAGTAAAATCCTCTCTTCAGGAGGGTCCTGAACATAAAGTAAAATCCCATTTTTCAGGAGGGTCCTAAAAATAAAGTAAAATCCCATTTTTCAGGAGGGTCCTGAACATAAAGTAAAATCTCATTTTTCAGGAGGGTCCTGAAAATAAAGTAAAATCCCATGGATGTGCATTTCCAATGGTAGCTGAATTAAGTGAAGCGAATTTGCCCCTATTTTCAACAAAGAAAATTGGTCAGTTAAAAACTTAGTGGTGGATTGCAGATCTTGGTTTCTCAGGTATCTGCCCAGCACTCGTTCCTTACATCTTTCTTCCAAATCACTGACACCTTCCTTATCTTTCCGCATCATTGACCCGGATCCATATTGAGGGAAGTGAGTGCTGACTCGAACAATGGGCTTCCATTTTACCACGCCTCTGAGGTGCACCCTTTTCCCAAAATCTGAATGTTTCCACGAATCCAACAGCCTGTCAGTTGATAGACT
>NW_025849138.1:0-1658 GCF_002878395.1 Capsicum annuum
TATTATTATGTTACAGATGGTGACCTCCTTCGACATGACATATTATCACGGTTTGAACATCACCTCCTTCAGAGTGAATGTTATTATGTTATGGACTCTCACCTCCTTCAGTCTGACATGTTATTATGTTATGGATTATCACCTCCTTCAGAGTGACATGTAATTAAGTTATAGATCATCATCTTCCTCAAAGTGACATGTTATTATGTTATGAATTGTCACCTCCTTCTGCATAACTGTCACGCCTCAAATCCTATTGGGGCAGACTGGCACCTGTAACCGAGGAGGCTCGGGAGAACCAGCTCATAACCTTATACTTCCCAGCCACACCTGTGTGACAACCCAAAATTCGGATAGCATCATGTCACATATAAAAGGAAATAGTCACCTGTATAAGCTCGAGCACACATATATATGTATATACAATACTTGGCCGTTAGAGCCATCATATTTATTAACAAACCACCACCTTGACTATACATTAGGTCTACAAAGCCTCTAGACAATACACAGAGTTTAGATAAGGTCGGGACATACCCCGCCATATAACTAACTTCTATGCAATACCAAAAGTGATTGGATATGACACGGAAAGCCACAAAGCAAACTGGAGCTCACCAAAAGTAGCTGGATATCTTGGCTCCTACTTGTGCGGTGTATGAGCTGAGGTACCTATGCCTGCAGCATAAAATGCAGGTCCCCCCATGGGGGACGTCAGTACAAAATATGTACTGAGTATGTAAAGTTGTAGATAATCACATATTATATAAGAGCTCAATAGAAATCAGAAACAAGTGACTAAATCATAATAGGAGTGGACCGCACTTACTAGAACTTGTGACAACCTGTACATTATATTTATTCTCTTTACCTTCATTCTTATCATCCTTGTAATCATTACTGTACTGTACTGTGACCATTAGGCTGCCTCTAGTACATATCAACTGGGATCAACCCATGATAGGCTTATGCCCCTGGGATACCACCCATAAACACATAAATAGGGATCGATCCATGATAGGCTTATGCCCCTGGGATACCACCCGATAAGAGAGAACTTCCATCACTTAGTTCAACTAATCTTTGAGATTGTTATTTCGGTCGCCATCGCATTTTTGATACTTTGAAATAATGATACATCAATAAGAGACATATAAATAGACCATCAATGCAATAACAATGAATTAAGAACTCATTGGCACATCAATGAAGTGTTTTGAAGTCATCAATGTCATAACAATGAAGTAGGAACTGATTGGTATATCAATGAAACGTTTTGGAGTCATTAATAGCACATGGATCTTGTTTGAGTAACTGGATACCTTCTGACATTAATTAGAGAAATAAACATGTAAGATTTGGAAAACAAGTAAGTATTGGAATGTCTTGACATCTTGTAGGGTCGAAACAAGTTCATTGGTAACGTAGGACATCATACAAAACCATTATGGATCACATGTTATTGAATAACTTTGGAAACTTCTTAATAGAGCAATTGTTCACTTTCATGCCAAAGATATGGTATAGAGTATATTTTACATACCTGACTGTCAACCTTCAATACTAGTCCCAAATGGACTTCCTGTCTTTTCAGATTACTTATCTACGATGAACATATATAGCAATCTAGTATTAGCAATCAAACGTCATAATTCAAT
>NW_025849139.1:0-1067 GCF_002878395.1 Capsicum annuum
AACCAACAACAATAAAATAGAGAGAGTAGCAATGTTCTTTATTTTTTAAAAAAACAAGAGGCTAAAGAAGGCCAAAGTAGTGAAATTGAGAAAAAAAAAAAAAAAAAAAAAACGGCAGCAGAAAAAGGCCATTCTAAATGGATAAAAAGAGAAATTATAATTCCTTGGTCATTGCTGGTATGGCATTATAATTAGCTATAGCCGAATGTGTTGGGTACTATGTAGTTTTGATGATTGACAAACTGACACATGAATGAAACATGTTACTCGAGCTGGTCCACCACGCATAGGAAAGCAGATTTCCAGTTTCACTGATAGATGCAGACAAGATTGCTTAAAGACAAGAACGAATAAGCAAGTCTAATTCTGATATACTCCAGCTACTGATCATGTGGGGAATATAACAAGTTGAATTTGATTCAAACACTTAATGATAAGGGAAAGCAATTTGAGTTGAAAAAGGAGTCCTACGTGAAGAAGGAGTTTCACTTCTGAATAAATCTTGAAGAGTCCTATGTGTGGGAAGAGAAAAATTCTGATAAATAAACATGTGCTGATTTAAAAAAGTTGGAGTTTTACTACAACACAAAGGAAACAAGAGTTGAAATTAAAGAAAGAGTCTCACTTGAAGTAGAACTCTATGCAATGATAGTTCTAATTAAAGGAGGAGTTTGAAATAAAGAATGACTCTTTGGAGAGCTGTGCTTAAATAGAAGATGCAACAATCAGAATAATTTACGCACTTAAAAAAATAGAAAAGCTCAATCGACAGATTGGCTTCATGAAGTGCTACTCAATCATCGAAGAAACATGTTGAAGAACCTGGTCCTCAGTAAAGAATCCAGCAAAGATTTTTAGCGTTGATTTTTAGAGTTGTTCATTATGTTTGAGCTATTCATGTAATATTAGTTTCAGTGTGTTATAAACTGAATTAGGAGCTAGTCTTTGAGTTGGGGAAAACTCAGAGACTTTGGGAACACATACCTTGGGAGGTGTGTGTGTAGTTAGGAATTGGAGTTTATAATTCCTAGTTGTTGAGTTATAGGGATTAGAGTTTATAATTCCTA
>NW_025849139.1:1167-7086 GCF_002878395.1 Capsicum annuum
AAGACTATGGGAACACATACCTTGGGAGGTGTGTGTGTAGTTAGGAATTGGAGTTTATAATTCCTAGTTGTTGAGTTATAGGGATTAGAGTTTATAATTCCTAGTTGTTGAGTTATAGGAATTAGAGTTTATAATTCCTATTTGTTGGTTACAAGAGTTTATAGGAACTATAAAATACAAATATAAACATAAGTGTGAACTATAAAATATAAGAAGTTGTATAGGCTTGAAAAGGCTAGGGTGGGGAGGGCTCATGACCTTTACCAAGTGAATTGCATCAAGGGAGAGGATGGAACAATGTTGGTTAAGGATGCCCTCATTAGGAAGAGGTGGCAGTCCTATTTTCATAAACTCTTGAACGACAAAGGGGACAAAGGTTTCGGGTTGGGGGAGTTGGAGAAGTCTGAGGAGTGTGAAAATTATGGTTATTATAGGCGTATTGAGGTTGAGGAAGTCAAGGAGGCTATTCACAGGATGCATCGGGGTAGGGCGACGGGGCCAGATAATATTCTAGTGAATTTTTAGAATAATACTGGCGGGGCAGGTTTGGAGTGGTTGATAAGGTTGTTTAACCTCATTTTTAAGATGGAGAAGATGCCTAAAGTGTGGAGATGGAGTACAATGATTCCATTATATAAGAATAAGGGAGACATCCAGAGTTGCAAAAACTATAGAGAGATTAAGTTGTTCAGTCATACTATGAAGGTTTGGGAAAGGGTGGTAGAGTTGAGAATGAGAAGGATCGTGACTATCTCTGAGAATCAGTTCAGCTTCATGACAGGTCACTCGACTACTAAGGCCATTCACCTTGTGAGGAGATTAGCGGAGTAGTTTCGACAGTGGAGGAAGGACTTGCACATGGTGTTTATTGATCTTGAGAAGGCATATTTAAATAGGGGTGGGAAATTGACGCGTCTTTTAAATTTTAGTGAAAATTTCCCGAATTGGATTCCTGGCGCGACGCGGCACTATCACGCCGTGTCACTGGAATTTGACGACTGGGAAATTAAGGGATGGCGCGACACGGAGCCATCGCGTTCCACTTTATTTGCGACCTGGAAGTTTGACGCGACGTTCCACTATCGCGGACCCCTACTGGAATTTGACAATTGCCTTTTTCTCTTGTGGCACGGCACAACACTGACTAATATGGCGCTGTTTTATGACGGAAACTTGAAATAGTCATAACTTCTTACCTGGTTATCGGATTTAGGCAAATCTTATATCAATGGAGATCTTATTGAATTTTCCACATAACTAAAAGTGAAAATCTTAAAAATTACTCATGGAATAAACATCAATCAATCTAGAAGCTAATACTAGATATTCTTGGGACGAAATTAGTTAGGAAACTTTGGGGTATTACAAATGCCTACGAAGGAAAGGAGAGTTGATGAAAGACTATATCATTTGAGAGCTAATTAAAGAAGAGACATAGGGTAGCAAGTAACTTCAAGAAAATCTTACTGATGGAATTATCTTAAAACATAAGAAATCTGAATCAAGAGCAAATATAAAAGTGTATCCGATAATGTAAATTCATTTGTTGTCTATCTGAAAGAAAAATAATGCAGATGGACACTTTGCTAGGGAGCTGCAACTAAGTAGCATGGTTGGGATTACCACCTATATGGAAAATAATAGAAGACTAAGAAAGCAGACTTAAGGGCATTGAGGGTTGAAATGATGTACAGTAAGTCTAGAAAACTTGCGCCAACAATAACTGCAGTTAAAATAAGGAATCAAAGTGAAAGCAACAATTTCTGAATTTTAAATTGCATCTCATGCCTTCTTGTTTGTGGTTCCAATTAGATCCACTGTTGTTGACCTAATCAGAACCACAAACGTGATTGAAAGGAAAATTGAGTATTATTACTTCCTTAGCAATATGGATTAATTGATTGTGTTTTATAGCCTGAGCATGCTTTCAATATTTCTTGGAGAATATTAGAGGCTTGCTCTAGTTTGTGAATTTCAATAATTTTCAAGCTTGCCTCCATCTTGCTGATTCTGTATTCAAGCTGGTCGTTGTCGTCTTTAAAGTTGGTATAGAGTTCCTAATCTCTTGTGAGCTCGATTAGGAACACTACCTTTAAAGTTATGGCATTGAAAAAGGTCTTCAGAATACTTTGTTCAGAAGCCTTAAAGGGTACATGGAGTGTTTTTGTGTTTGTTTTAGGTCAACATGTGTTGATGCACACCGAAGATGTGGTCCCAACAGTTGAAAAACACATTTTTATTGTGCATTGCTCAATGCATCTTGCTCAACCAATTTGATAAATTATTAAGTAAGGAGTTACATAGCGTGTGATCTAAATCGACTCTACCAAGCCTATTAAACGTTACATAACTCCAGGCTTATTACCCTATCAAAATAATTTGACCGAGTTAGTGCACAAATCAAACGAGATCAATCTCTCAGCCTTTCTGTTGATCGCTCTTCTCCAATATAGATGATAAGATATCTGCTATGCAAAATTCTACACCGTCAACAGAAATGCTTGCTAGGGCGTAAGTCTTCAGAAGGCATCAACAGTAATCTCTCAATATCAAGTGATATTATGAGATTAATAGTCATGCGTTCTCAAGACGTTCGCTACTGCAAGAATTTTTGCTGATGACATGATATCTGCCATGCGAAAATCTACACTGTCAGCAAAAATTTTTTTAGAGCGAAAGTGTTCAGAAGGCATTAGTAATCTCTCAACATCAAGGAAGTCTTGTACGAAAGTCTTCAAAAAATAATTGAAAATAAGAAGTTTTCAGCAATGACTACACATAATTACGGCATCAACAACCTCACCAGATTCACTCCTCCTACAAATAAAAAAAGGCAGAAATATTTTCATTTGCATTCGCATGTTTTTTATTTAACAAACCAAACAAAGATGAACTAAATATAGCATTTAATTAATCTTTGTTTGGTTTGTTAAATAAATTAACATGTGAATACAAATGAAAATATTTCTACCTTTTCTTTTGTACTAGGAGTGAATCTGGTAAGGTTGTTGATGATAATTATGTGTAGTCATTACTGAAAACTTCCATGCTTTCTAATGTCTTCTGAAGACTTTCGTACAAGACTTCCTTGATATTGAGAGATTATTAATAATGCCTTCTAAAGGATTTTGCTCTGTCAAGTATTTTTGTTGATGGTGTAAACTTTTGTATGGCGGATATCTTGTCATCAGCAGAAATTATTGCAGTAGCAAAAGTATTGGGAAGAAATGACTAGGAATCTCTCAATATCACTTGATATTGAGAGATCACTGATGATGCCATCTGAAAACTTGCGCCTTGGAAAGCATTTCTGGCGATAGTGTAGACTTTTGCATAGCAGATATCTTGTCATCTATATTGAGAAGAGCGATCAGTAGAAAAGCTGAGAGATTGAGCTCGTTTGATTTAAGCACTAACTCGAGCCAATTGTTTTGAAACGGTAATGAGCCTAGAGTTACGTAATGTTTGATAGGCTTGGTATAGTCTATTTAGATCACATGCTACGTAACTCCTGGCTTATTAATTCATCAAATTGGTTGAGCAAGCTGCATTGAGCAACGCTAACTACTGGTACCATATCTTCAGTGTGCATCAACATATTTTGATCTAAAACAAATACAACGACCTTCCATGTATCCTTTAAGGCTTCTGAAGAAAGTGTTCTGAAGGCCTTCTAAAATACCACAACTTTGAAGGTGGTGTTCCTGACTGACCACACAAGAGATCAGGAAATCTTGACTAACTTCGAAGACGGCAATGACATGCTTGAATACAGAATCAGCAAGCTAGAGGCAAGGTTGAAAATTATCAAAATTCACAAACTATAGCAAGCCTCTGTCTTCTCTAAGAAATGTTGAAAGCATGCTAAGGCTATAAAACACAATCAATTATAACCATATTTCTATGGAAGTGATAATACTCAATTTTCCTTTCAATCACGTTTGTGGTTCCGATCAAGTCAATAGCAGTGGACATAATCAGAACCACAAATAAGAAGGCATGGGATGCAATTTAAAATTCATACATTGTCGCCTTCGCTTAGATTTCTTACTTTAACCGCAGTTGATGTTGGCGGAAGTTTTCTAGACTTACTGTACAATATTTCAACCATCGATTCCTTTAAGGAGGCTTTCTTAGTCTTCTTCTATTTTCTATCAAGCTGATAATTCCAACAACGCTACCTATTTGCAGCTCCCTAGCAAAGTGACCATCTGCACTATTTTTCTCTTAGAGAAACAACAGATGGATTTTTCATTACTGGATACACTTTCATATTTGTGCTTGATACAGATTTATCATGTTTTAAGATAATTTCATCGGCCAAATTTTTTAGAGGTTACTTTCTACCCTATGTCACTTCTTCAATTAGCTCTCAAATGATATAGTCTTTCATCAATCACCCATTATCCCTGGCATTCTCCTACCGTACCATCTGGCATATAATCATCACCCCAAGAAACCGAACCATATAAATTTAGGCTAGGACAATAACTATATTGATTTTTCTTTCTTGTTAGATGTAGTGCTAGGCTTCAAAAGCCTTCTCAGAGTCTAATGCACTCTAAAAGTTAGTCTAATCACTATTGAATCTCTTTAAAATGACACCAAAACTAGATCCCTTAACAACAGGCATTAACAGGGTATCAGAACCATATTCATGGTCCCTCAGCCTTATCTGTTCGGACCTACAAAACTTAACTGTAAAATTGCTGATATCTTATTTGACAATATTCACAAAATCAATATACTATGTTTGTTTCCATGATAACATTATCAGTAATACATACGTCCTACATATGAAGTGGTTTCATCTGCATGTAGCTTATTTCTTTGAACCCATCATTACTGCAATCTCTTGTGATGGTCGGGAAAAAGTTGATCAACTTTTAGTTCCTTATATCTACAAAGAAGAGGAAAAAATTAATGTCACAGAAAAAACATTATCCATCTGTTGCAATAGATGTAGAGTCTATTGTATGTAATGAGAAGTCTATTGCATCAGATGGGGAGTCTATTGCATCAGATGTGGAGTCTGTTGCAACAGATGTGGAGTCTATTGGAATACAGTAAACCAGCCTTGCCAGTCGTTTGATTTGTTCCAATAGTTTTTCATTTGTTGCAACATCAATAATAGCATAAACTACAAAGAAACAACAAATAAAAAACATCAACAACAAAGAAAACAACATCATTTGTTCCAAAAACATCATCAACAATAAAGAAGTAATATCCTTTGTTCCAACACCATCAACAACTCCACATCACAAGTTCCAACAACGCCAACCCCACTACCAACATCAATAACAACATCAACAACAAAGAAACAAATAAAATACATACAAAAAAGTGATTCTGCCAATAAGGCTTTTAAACTTCTCTCAATAGATGACTTTTTTCGTATATTGTAATAAAAATTCTCGATTCATAAATTCAACAATTAAAAGCTCCTTCAAATTTTTTAAATAAATAAGATATGGTTAAATGGTAATTAAATAAAAAAATAGATGTAAATAACTTGCAAAGAAGAAGATGATAATGAAAGAGCAATAGTGAACAATACCTTAATATCAAAAGGGGACTAAAACAATAATTTCAGTTGGGGAATTTAAGATATAGATTGATTTAGATCTTACAGGATCTTTATGAGAAAGAGGAGAGAAAAAAGGTTGTGATAATTTAAAAGAGGAGAGAAAGAAAATGATGAGAGACGAATAAAATAAATTTAGGGCTGAAGGAGAGATGAGATAATTCTAATTTCTAGATGTACTACCCTTAATATTAAATGACTAAACAAATTTTATTTATTCAATTTTATATTTTCAAAGCATAATTAATAAGGCTAATTTGGTAAAATAAACCCCTAATTAATATTTTTTTTAATGGGTGTGCCAAGTCAATATGGAGGAAGTATTGGGGGTT
>NW_025849140.1:0-1713 GCF_002878395.1 Capsicum annuum
GGAGGTGGAGTACTATGATCCCTCTTTATAAGAACAAGGGTGATATTTAGAGTTGCAATAACTATAGGGTTATTAAGTTATTGAGCCACTCTATGAAAATTTGGGAGAGAGTGGTCGAGGTAAGGCTGAGACGGATAGTGTATATTTTGGAGAACCAGTTTGGATTTATGCCTGGTTGCTCGACGACGGAGGCAATTTACCTGGTATGGAGGCTGGTGTAACAGTATAGGGAAAAGAAGAAGGACCTGCACATGGTGTTTATCGACTTGGAAAAGGCGTCCGACAAAGTCCCCAGGGAGGTGCTTTGGAGATGCTTGGAGGTGAGTGGAGTTTTGGTGGCATATATAAGAGCAATTAAGGACATGTATGATGGAGCTAAAACTTAGGTGAGGATGGCGGAAGGAGACTCTGAGCATTTCACTGTCGGATTGCATCAGGGATTTACTCTTAGTCCCTTTTTGTTTGCTTTGGTGATGGATGTGTTGACACGGCGTATTCAAGGAGAGGTGCCTTGGTGTATGTTTTTTGCAGATGATGTAGTTTTGATTGATGAGACGCGGGAGGGTGTGTGTGAATGATAAATTAGAGGTGTGGAGACAAACTCTTGAGTCTAAAGGGTTCAGGTTAAGTAGGAGCAAGACAGAGTATTTGAAATACAAGTATAATGACGTGAGGCTGAAGAATGAGGTGGTAGTGAAGTTGGAATCACAGGTGGTATGGAAGAGGGATAGTTTCAAGTATCTCGGGTCTGTGATTCAAGGTAACGGTGAGATTGACGAGGATGTCTCGCACCGTATTGGGGCGGGATAGATGAAGTGGAAGCTTACTTCGGGGGTGTTGTGTGATAAGAAGGTGCCGCCCAAGCTTAAAGGCAAATTCTACAGGGTGGCAGTCCGTCCGGCCATGTTGTATGGAGCGGAGTGTTGGCTAGTTAAGAACTCCCACATTTAAAAAATGAAGGTGGCGGAAATGCGGATGTTGCGTTGGATGTGTGGGCTGACTAGGGGGGATAGAGTTCGGAATGAGACTATCAGGGAGAAGGTTGGTGTGATTCCAGTGGAGAATAAGATGCGGGAAGTCCGATTGAAATAATTTGGACACATGATGAGGAGGGGCATGGATACCCCGATTCGTAGGTGTGAGAGGCTAGCTTTGGATGGTTTTAGGCGGGGTAGGGTAGGCCGAAAAAGTACTGGGGAGAGGTAATTAGGCGGGACATGGAGTAGTTACAGCTCACTGAGGACATGACCCTAGATAGGAAGATCTGGAGGACGCGAATTAGGGCATAAGGCTAGGGTCAGTTTGGGTCGCTAGTGTAGGGAATTACTTGGTGGAGGTATTATTCTTGTTATGATACCCTGTTTCATGCTTTATTATGAATCTGTTTACTTTTCTCTATTTTCTATTACTCGTGGGTGTCGTATTTATGTTATGTCATCTTGTTCCATGCTTTTCTATGTATTTGTGTAGTATTCCGTGTCTCGAGCCGGAGGTCTATCGAAAACAACCTTTCTACTTCTTTAAAGGTAGAGGTATGGACTGCGTACATCTTACCCTCCCAGACCTCACTATGTGGGAATACACTGGGTTTGTTATTGTTGTAATTATTTTTTATAAATTTTCTTATTACCCCCACCCACCTCATCCCCATTGCCCCCTTCCTACCCCAGCCCCCCTTACCCCTTAAAATTTTTTAAAACTTTTATTATCCCA
>NW_025849141.1:0-328 GCF_002878395.1 Capsicum annuum
TCCTCCCAACAAACCTATCCAAGTCAGTCTTTTTTGTATAAACTTTTGTATCAGTGTGTTTTAATAAAAGCTCCAAGTTTTCTATTCGATCTTAAGGGGATTCCCGAAAGGGAAACCTCTCTCCTAGTTACTTCATGTAAGTTCTTATTTACATATTTTTCCCCACAAAAAATAATTATATTTATGGTCTTATGTCCATGTTTAAAGTTATTTAACATATTTTTTGTACATCATGTAAATTAAATTTTCTGTAAAATTCTTACCCTTAGTATATGGTTAGCCTCTTAATTTCTTAATAACAACGATGGATTAACCTGTAAATTCCTAA
>NW_025849141.1:428-1030 GCF_002878395.1 Capsicum annuum
TTACTTCATGTAAGTTCTTATTTACATATTTTTCCCCACCAAAAATAATTATATTTATGGTCTTATGTCCATGTTTAAAGTTATTTAACATATTTTTTGTACATCATGTAAATTAAATTTTCTGTAAAATTCTTACCCTTAGTATATGGTTAGCCTCTTAATTTCTTAATAACAACGATGGATTAACCTGTAAATTCCTAAGAATTCTGGCCTCGATAGTCCAACAGGTCTGCAAAATAGACAAAGGACGAGTGTTAGCTGCCAGACTAAAGTTTCTGGGGTATGGTTAAAGAAGTAAGATGTTAAGAACATAGATTAAGAGGAAGAGATGAACAGGGTAAAATAAAAATAAAAAAAAAGCATAAAAAACTCTGGGGAAAATATAAACTGTAAGAATGATAAACATGAAGAAACAGTGGGAAGGAGGGAGTACTGAGTCGGTTTTACAAAACTGATATACTAAAAAATCATTATTTATTAAAGAATATTACTGAAATATATCTTTGTTTTAAAATATTGAAACATAATATCTTTGGATAGGCTCTGAGGGGTGCCTAACACCTTCCTTTCGAATAACTAAAATCCTTACTTAGAATCTCAAA
>NW_025849142.1:0-914 GCF_002878395.1 Capsicum annuum
TGAATATATTTTCTTGCCTGAGAACCAGGACTAAAATCAATAAGTTGTGTCATCATAGTTAAACAGAATTTATGCCAAAATCCATTTCAGATGGAGTAGGATTTTCATTATCAAAATCTTGAACTATATTAGTTTTTGAATTAATTTTTATCTTTTCTACACCTTTAGGTGTAATGTACGAATCTGCAGAATTAATAGTATGCAAAGATGTCGCTCGATTCCTAGCCGGTCCATAATTGGGTTCAGTAGGTTCAATCGGAGAAATATGATGTATTGAAGGGAGCCTTCATGGTAAAGAAAAAGAATTTCTATAGATAGGAGGATTGCTATCGAATTGTAGACAAACTCGCCCATCAGAGTTTTGAGTTACTTGAGTTAACTCTGAATTAGTCACGTCTTCCGCCAATTGTTTTGGGGAAGTGACTAAATTTAATATCCAAGTTTGGGGAAAATCAATTTCATCCCATCTAATAGGTCTTCGGGTAGTAACCTTAGATTTTATAAAATTAGTTTCAATAAGCATAGTACAGTCAGAATTATCATCAATCAACTTAGATCTAGGATTTAGAGTTGATAATAATCGATAATATATGCGGTAAGATAATCCTATAAGTTCAGATCCAGGGGCATAATCATATCCATGAGTTTTAACATTTAATGTTAGAGCATGAAGAATATTTACATCAGTCAAAGATAATTGTAAATTTGGTTGAGTATTAAAATATACAGGACCATAAGCAAGAGTAGATTCAATAGATCCCATTAAGGATTTTCAAAAATTCAAGTTTCTAGCATCACGCAAAGCTGCTAAAAATGTTTCGGGAAGACCCTTTAGAGTTAGAGGCCGAAAGGCAATTTGAACTAAGGCAATATGCATATAATTATAATTACGTTTAAAAATATCAATATCACGC
>NW_025849142.1:1014-2290 GCF_002878395.1 Capsicum annuum
TGCGGTAAGATAATCCTATAAGTTCAGATCCAGGGGCATAATCATATCCATGAGTTTTAACATTTAATGTTAGAGCATGAAGAATATTTACATCAGTCAAAGATAATTGTAAATTTGGTTGAGTATTAAAATATACAGGACCATAAGCAAGAGTAGATTCAATAGATCCCATTAAGGATTTTCGAAAATTCAAGTTTCTAACATTACGCAAAGCTGCTAAAAATGTTTCGGGAAGACCCTTTAGAGTTAGAGGCCGAAAGGTAATTTGAACTAAGCCAATATGCATATAATTATAATTACGTATAAAAATATCAATATCACGCTTATTTAGGAGTTGAAGAGTCTGTTCATCAGCATTTAAAGCAAGAGATTGTTCTGTTGTTTTAATAATCTGTTTATGTTTTATTTTATCAAAAAATCCATATTCATATATGGTCTTTAATTCAACTTTAGGAATAGTCCATTTATTCAGTAGATCCATATCTTGAGGTAAATCTACCTCTTCGAGTTTGGTACTTTTAGTACTTACTTCTTCCATATCCATAGTTAGAAGAGTCTTATATCTATGCTAAACATCTTCACCTCACCTAACATATTTACTATGAAAATTCACAGTCTCTGATACCATTTACAGGATCTCTTAGGCTGGGGTATGCCACTCAGCCTACCAAACCATATAATAATATCGGATTAAGCTAAAGTCGGAAGACCGAACCAAAGCACCAACCGAAATAGAAAAGAATCTTAAGTAATTTTATGACTGTATGGACGATTCTTTTACCCAAACATGGGGCCTGTTAGAGATTTAATAACCTTATGTTGAACTGTTGTGTCTAGAAGTTCTAATTGTGCGAAAATTCGCCCTTTTCTCATCAATACGGGCTAGAGAGGCACAACTTACTAGACGGCGTCACAGAGACAAGGTTAACATAAGTCTATTGAACTCGACTGTACCTCCATTTTGGAACCAAGTCAAGAAATATGAAAAAAGATTCTTTCATATTTTGATAGAGTTTGGAGCTTTCATAGTTAACATGTCAGCGAATTTAGATCTTCAGCTTAGATATAAGATACTGTTCAGCCGGACATAGTCACGGCCAGATTATGGTAGAAGTTTTATTTGAATAACTATAATAAGTAAAAAGATATGTACCTGATTAGCCGAGAACCCAACTGAAATAGTAAACAAGTAGCTTCTTCTTTATTTAATTCTTGAATATTTTACAAAGAGAGAGAGAGAGAGAGAGAGAGTTTGTGAAAAATATAGGAGAGTAGT
>NW_025849143.1:0-1497 GCF_002878395.1 Capsicum annuum
GAAGAAGAATTTTTCTTTAACCACAACGAATTCATTGATAACGAAATCTATTGGTTTGATATTGATTTAAGTGATTAATGCTTACAGATCTAATGAAATTCTTTCTGCACTTCTTCTCTGCAAAGTTCTTACTCACCTTTATAAAGGCAGTTCCTCTAAATATGGATTTACACATGCTTATACTGCAGAAAGTCATTGACGACCTTATCACAAAGGATACATTTTATGAAGATCTCTCTGAATATCTGTCATGGTATGCTGATCAAATTCCTGATTATTAATGCAGTATGGATCCTCCTTGGCAACTCGCCAAAGGTAGAGGACGAGGTGGAAGAAATCAAAACTCTTCATATCAAGGAGGACGCATAAACCCTTCATATTTTGATCAAAAAAATTCTGCATATAGCTCTGCGAGTTCAAATTTCCCTCTATTACAGCAAGGAAATAGAACTTTAATTAATTCCAAAATTTCTCAAGAGGAATCTTCATCATCTAAAACTCTGAATATTGGTTCTTCTGTCCATTTAGAAGACATTCCTGAATATCATCCATTATACAAACAACTGCAATCTTATTTATCAGATCAACAAAAAACTGCAGATTCTTTTGCGTCCATAGTTCAAGAAAATTCTGAAGATAAGCCTTCATATGAAAAACTGGATGCTAGAGAACTTATATTATATATTGAAAATTAGCATATTCCCTGACAAGAAAATTCTAAAGAAGCATGGAGACTACTAAAAAATTACCTTACTGCCAATGTATATTTTACTGGCGAATCATACAAAACTCGAACTTATTATGAACACATATTAGTGCAAACTTTCAGTGCAACCTTTGATCACAGTCCCCTAGGAGAAACCACCCCAGGAGTTCATAGATACTCCAAAATGGTAATTAAAAAACTTATTCCTATTGAAGAATGGGGAATTTCTTCAATGACTCAACGCTCTATGCCAATGGGGCCAATGGGCTAAACCCTTGCCAATTTTACTTACTGGGATTATATTAAAGCCTTTTATCAAGTATTATATTATAATAATTATAAGCACAAACACACTTGGTTCATAAAAATTTGTGCTAAAGTATTTGAAAAATCTATCCCAAACTAGTTTATTCAATGGTGGTCTCAACATGGACCTACGGTCAAAATATTACCTCCGAAATATTCTTCTTTATATTACTAATGGAAAATTCCTCTCCTTTCTTAACCGAATTATATCTTTCAGATCATATTTGTAGAATCGATACTATCGATCAGATGTATTTCTATATAGAATTCTCTATCCCTTGGATCCATCGCTGGTCCATAGAAATAGGCTATGATACTCAGTGAATTCCTGCCTTATACCAAACATTTTATTGTAATTTTTGGGACAAATTGCTTCGGAAAGATCCAGAGACCAAACTCACCTATGGTCATGACCAACGGGAGGAAATAGTCAAGAAAATTGCTGAATATGAAAAAACTCCCAAAAAATCAATTTTGGTCGAAGA
>NW_025849144.1:0-1333 GCF_002878395.1 Capsicum annuum
TGTAGTTGTTTGTTTTAGCCTTAGTAGTTCTTGCATATTTTTATTAAGAAATTCTATGTATTTTATATCTTTATTTTTCATGTATTTGTCTATATTTATTTTCATCTGTTTTTCTAGTAACTGTATAGTTCTTATATCTTTTTCTAAAAATCCTATGTAATTTATCATGGTAAGTATTTGTAAGAGTAGTTAGGTAGGTATGGTATATAATTTACTCTAGTAATGTAATATTTACCAAATGCTTTTTCTAATATGATTTTTCTTATATCTGCTACTTTTACATCTTTAACTGCATACAAAATAAGTATTTTAAATTTATCTACCATCACGTCAGATAAATAATTATTCATTTTCATAAATTTGGTTTTTTCAAAATATTCCCTTCAACCATGTACATAACAAAATATGGTCATCTTAGATTACTATATACTAGATTATTCTTAAATAATATGTTCTTCGGTCACTATTAACATGGTAATCCGGATACTTTTTTCCTTAAACAATGCCTCTACTCTGGTTACTCCCCGCCACGGCTTCTTGCCTCATTGGTTTCACCTTTAGGATGACATAGTTCTTAGGGATTTTTCTCCGTTTCCGCTTTGTTAATAAACTTCTTAACATATTATTCTTCGAATAATTCTACTATAAAGTAACTAATATGAATTTATTTTATCATATCATGATTGTTGGGAATTATGAATTTAGCTATTCATAATCATAAATAAATATACCTGTTCGGGTAGTTTTGATATTTCTGAAGTTTGTTCCTCCATAGCTTTTTCCATTGAAATATGTCTATTAACTGAGTAAAATATTTGTTGTGGAATGGAGAGAGTATTTGCTTCAACGCATGAAGGCTTGCTTTGCAATGCCTTCGGCTTTCTTTATTTATAGAATGAAATCTTTACAATCTTCACACGTTTTTTTAAAATGCTAAAAAAAACTACTAATAAAAAGTCAAAAAGGCTACTACCTAGACCTATAGCCTTTAGAAATTTCTACAAGTCTAGTAAAGTCTATAAGTCTACATATAGGAACTTACAATAATTACAATTCTTTTTCGTAAAGATAAAATCTATACAATGATCATAAATTATTCAATATCTTGTCTCCATTGATGTTGTCGTATCTACTATATCTCCATTATTGCTTCTTATCTTATTCTTCCAGCTGGCATTTTATCTTCTTCTATTCTAGATGTACTTCTGGAATAATGTTATCTTCTTCATTACACCTTAAACATTGGTGATCTGGATATTTGTGTCCGATTATTTTACAATACCTTGTCAGTAGTCCGTCTGAAATAAATCCTTTTTTAATTGCTCTTGCGGTA
>NW_025849145.1:0-3300 GCF_002878395.1 Capsicum annuum
ATCCTTAAGTACATATAAAACAAGTATTTTAAATTTATCTACCATTTCGTCAGATAAATAACTATCCATTTTTCATAAAATTGTTATTTTCAAAATATTCCCTTCAATCGTACACATAACAAAATATGATCACTTTAGATTGCTATATACAATATTATTCTTAAATAACATATTCTTCGGTCACTATTAGCATGGTAATCTGGATACTTTTCCCTTATACAGCGTCTTTACTTTGGTTACTCCCCTATCACGGCTTTCTTGCCTCACCGGTTTCACCTTTAGGATGACATAGTTCTTAGGGATTTTTCTCCTATTCCACTTTGCTAATAAACTTCTTAACATGCTATTTTTCGAATAATTCTACTATAAAGCAATTAACATGAACTTATTTTATCATATTATGATTGTTAGGAATTTATAAATTTAGCTATTCATAACAGTAAATGAATATACCTGTTCTAGTAGTTTTGATAATTCTAAGTTTTGTTCCTCCATAGATTTTTCCATTAAAATATACCTGTTTTTTAATAAATAAGCAAAATTTTTGTTGTGGACAAGAGATTTTTTGCTTCAATGTATGAAGGCTTGCCTTCTTCTGAGCAAATGCTCTTCTATTTATATTTTTAATAAAACTTGTAAACGTTTTACATTTTTACATTTGTCCTAATCTATTACCTACCTACTTTACAAAAGTCTTTACTCCTATCTATAAAAGTAGAAAAACTTTACAAAGGTCCTGAATTATTTCTACAAAAGGACAAAACTTAGTAATGGCATTTTACCAAAAAGACAAAAAGTAACTAATAATTTACGTAAATGAATTAAGAAAGATATCTATTCTTCCATAAGTCATTTTCTAGCATTTTCTTTATTTCACTTCATTAACTTGTCTTCTTTTTATTATTGCTCCGTCTTCTTTTTATTGCTCTGTATCTCCATTATTGTTTCATATCTTGCATCTTCTAACTGTTGATTTCTTTTTCTATTCCAGTTGAACTTCTGGGACAATATTATCTTCTCTATTACATTTTGAACATTGATGATCTGGATATTTATGTCCAATTAACTTGTAATATCTGGTTAATAATTCTTCCGAAATAAATTTTTCTCTAATGGCTCTGGCGATAGGCTTTTTCTCTGGATTGAGTAACGTCAAGATCCATTGCCTAACATCTTCCATATCTGCTTCTCATAGTTCCTTTGTAAGGGGTGCGGATAACTTGTGTGGTAAGTTGTGTGGTAAAATATTTCTAGTATAAGTAGAATGGATCTATTTTTATTTGTGCATGGATATTTCTTAACTTCTCTAAATATTTTTATTTTGAGTTTATTTATGTTAGTTTTATCAATATTCATATCTTGTGGGGTGATTATATGGTAATTGGTTAAATGTTTTACTATAGTATTCTTTATTTTTTTTCCCTTAGTTTTTCTAATTCTTCTATATTATTTTGAAGGTATTCTAAATATTCTATATCTTTTGTTTCAAAATATCCAATTAGATTATCTTTCATAAGTTTTTCTAATAATATTATTTCTTCCATATCTTGTCTCCAATATTTTAAATTTTCATAGTCTATCATTTTATCCTATAGTAATTGCAGAGTTACAAATTTCTGTATAATAATTTATCCTAATTGTACTGTAATGTATATCTAATTCTAGATTTTCAATGCTATTTATTATCTTGTGTTGTTCTTCTCGTAGCGAGTTTTTCAAATTATATAAACTATCACATGTACTTTTTCCTAATTTTTCTAGGTTTTCTTCTATCCATATTAATTTTTCTTTTAGATTTTCCATAATTTTTCTAATTTGGTTTCTATAATTAATTTCTTCATTTAGATTATCTTGATTTTCTCTAGTTTTTCTAATATATTCTAACATTTCTTAATCTGAATAATATCCATCTGGGTAATTATCCAGGTATAACTGTTCTATCCAATTTATAGTTTCAATTTCATAGTCTAATACTTTTTCTAATATTATTCTATTAATATCTATAATTTCTATATCTCTAAGTATATATAAGATTAAGATTTTAAAATTATCTATCATTTAAAATTGGTTAAATACTTTATTATAATATTTTTTAGTTGTTTGTTTTAACCTCATTAGTTCTTCTATATTTTTCACTAAGAAATTGTATATATTTTATATCTATTTTCCAAAATTCTCAATGTACATAATTTATCATAGTTAGTGTGTGGGTTTGGCATGTAAGTATTTATAAGAGTAGTTCGATAGGTGTGGTATATGATTAATTCTAGTCATAAAATATCTATCAAATATTTTTTTCAATATGATTTTTCTTATATCCACTATTTCTATATCCTTAAGTACATATAAAATGAGTATTTTACATTTATCTACCATTTTGTCAGATAATAATTATCCCTTTTTCATAAAATTGGTATTTTCAAAATATTACCTTCAATCATGCACATAACAAAATATGATCACTTTGGATTGCTATATACTAGATTATTCTTAAATAACATATTCTCCGGTCACTATTAGCATGGTAATCTGGATACTTTTCCCTTAAACAATGCCTCTACTTTGGTTACTCCCCTATCACGGCTTTCTTGCCTCACCGGTTTCACCTTTAGGATGGCATAGTTCTTAGGGATTTTTCTCTTTTTCCACTTTGCTAATAAACTTCTTCACATGCTATTTTTTGAATAATTTTACTATAAAGCAACTAATATGAACTTATTTTATCATATCATGATTGTTAGGAATTTATGAATTTAGATATTCATAATAGTGAATGAATATACCTGTTCTGGTAGTTCTAATAATTCTAAGCTTTGTTCCTCCATAGATTTTTCCATTAAAAAATACCTGTTTTTAATAAATAAGCCAATTTTTGTTGTGGACAAGAGATTTTTTTGCTTCAATGTATGAAGGCTTGCCTTCATCTGAGCAAGTGCTTGTTTATTTATATTCTTAGAAATGAAAATGCGTACACTGTTTTATTTACATCTGTAAGCTACTTTACAAAAGTAAGAAAAATGTTTTTGCAAAGTCCTAAAGCTAACGTCTAATCTAATAATGGCACTACTTGCCAAAAAATCTAATAATGACACTACTTGACAAAAATCTAATAATGGCACTACTTGCCAAAAAAGACTAAGAAAAGTCATAAATCTTTCATATTTCTTTTTCTGCTTGAATTACTTTCTTTGTCTTCTTTCTTTATCCGTAGTTATCTTCTTTTTATTGCTTTGTATCTCCATTATTGCTTCAGATCTTGCATCTTCCAGCTGTCGCTTTTATCTTCTTCTATTCCAGTTG
>NW_025849146.1:0-1185 GCF_002878395.1 Capsicum annuum
TTATGTCGGTTATAGGATCTCCCAGTGTGTGTGTGTTTCCTTGTATCTATGGTGAACGGTGAAGTGATTTGAAAGTGGAATCGTGAAAGTTATTTTTTCGAAAGATTTAAATGATGTTTGCATTATGAGAATTGATATTCTTGATGAACTAAAAGTGATTGACAAATTATGTGATGACTCACATGTGTTATTATACTTATTTCATCCTCTCATGATTATAATGATTTTCTTTGGGCTATATGAGTATTTCATGCATCCTGCATATTTCTTATAAATATTTATGATGATGATGTTTATAAAACTACATACACCCTCATATACTCAGTTTCTTTCCATGGTACTGACCTACATCTTCGGATGTGGGCTGCATTTTTTCAGAATGTAGGTTCAAGTGCTCAGTTCCAGGTTTGACAGTGATTCCTCGGGCATGCTGTTCTACATTCTCTGTCGTGGTGAGTCCTCATGTTCCAAGGACATAATGTCTAATGTTGGTTTCACGGAATTGTTTACATTTGATAACTTAGTATGAGTCAGTTAGGGCATGTCTCAATGGCTCGCTGGTTTTATTGATTTTCTTAGAGGCTTGTCAGACTAGAATAGATGTTGGGAGTTGACTAATAAGTCGTATTTTGTTATCTTTTTGAAATTCTTTTATTCTTGGATGATGATTACTCTATTGATATTTGAGGGTTATTTATGGAAACCCCATTGATTTGTGTTGAACTGAATAAAAATGGCTCAAAGGGTTAGCTTGGGGCAACTCATAGCCCCAAGCACCGTGTGATGCTCCGGGACCCATTTTCTGGGGCGTTACAAACTTGGTATCAGAGCCTAAGGTTTTACGGTGTCCTACGGGGTCTGACAAGCTGCGTTAAGTAGAGTCTTGATCATTGGTGTATAGCGCACCATATCTATCAGCAAGAGGCTACAAGACGTTTTAGGAAAAAGTGTGATTCTTTCTTTCAGAAGTCTATCGTGCTTAAAGTGTCTCTCTCTGCTATTGATTCGTGCTCTCCTTTTTCAGAAATATGCCTCCATATCGAGCGAGAAAAAATAATGATGGTCTGGGAATTCTGTGTCACCCAAGAGTCACTTTATCTCTTACCTCAAAGATAGAAAGCTTATTTCCAAGGGGTGTATTTACCATTTGGTTAGAGTCTCAGACTTAGTGTCTTTGACTCTAAC
>NW_025849146.1:1285-2293 GCF_002878395.1 Capsicum annuum
CAAAGATAGAAAGCTTATTTCCAAGGGGTGTATTTACCATTTGGTTAGAGTCAAAGACACTAAGTCTGAGACTCCAACTCTCCAATCTGTTAATGTCGTCAATGAGTTTTCTGATGTCTTTCTAGATGATCTCCCAGGGATACCTCCTAATAGAGAGATAGAGTTTGGGATTGATCTTTTTTCCGATACTCAGCCTATTTTTATTCCTCCTTACCGTATGGACCCTGTAGAACTTAAGGATTTGAAAGAACAACTCAAAGATCTACTAGATAAGGGTTTCATAAGGCCCAATGTTTCTCCTTAGGGTGCTACTATGTTGTTTGTGAGAAAGAAAGATGGCTCTTTGCGTATGTGCATTGATAACCGCCAACTAAATAAAGTCACCGTAAAAAATAAGTACCCCCTTCCGAGAATAGATGAGTTGTTTGACCAATTGCAAAGTGCAAGTTATTTCTCAAATATAGACCTTCGTTCCGACTATCATCAACTCAAATTTAGGGAGTGTGACATCTTAAAAACCACTTTCCGAACTCATTATAGCCATTTTGAGTTTCTTGTTATGTCTTTCGAGTTAACTAATGCCCCAGCAGCTTTCATGGACCTCATGAATACAGTGTTCAGACCATATCTGGATATATTTGTCATAGTGTTCAGTGATGATATACTGGTGTACTCCCGTAGTGAGGATGAACATTCTGGTCATTTTCGAACTGTCTTGCAAACCCTTAGAGATCACAAGTTGTTTGCCAAGTTCAGTAAGTGTGAGTTTTGGCTAAGGTCAGCTGCTTTTCTGGGTCATATCATTTCTTGCGAAGGTATTAGAGTTGATCCCCAAAAGACCAAAGCTGTTAGAAATTGGCCTAGACCTATTTCTCCAACTGATATCTAAAGTTTCTTGGGTTTAGCTGGCTATTACCACCGTTTTGTTAAGGGTTTCTCCTCTATAGCATCTCCTATGACTCGGTTGACCCAAAAGAAAGTGAAGTTCTTGTGGTCCGAATCTTGTGA
>NW_025849147.1:0-2208 GCF_002878395.1 Capsicum annuum
TATCTGTTGCATTATAAAAATTCAACTATCAGCAGACATAAAAATTATTACCACTACATGTAAAGTGAGGTGGCTTGAAATAAAAAATTATTATCATGTTCGTCTCCATCTTTGTACATATACTTCTTTATACACGAGCTCCAACCATTTAGTTAGATCATCTGCTGGAAATTATATAACAAGTTTTCCTACTTTCTTAATTTGTTCCAACAGATTACCTATCAGTTGCAACAGATAGATTATATGTTGCAACAGATTGTATATCTGTTACAACAGACATACTGGGAAACATTTACATAATGCAACAGATGACCAACCTATTTCAACAGATAATCAATCTGTCACAACATGTATTAATCTGTTACAACATATATAATATCTGTTGCATTATAAAAATTCAACTTGGCCAGACATAAAAATTATTGCTACTACATGTAAAGTAAAGTGGCTTGAAATGAAAAATTGTTATCGTGTTCGTTTCTGTCTTTGTACATATTTCTTTTTATACACGGGCTCCAACCATTTAGTCAGTACCCCATAATCCTAGACCCATTGCATTTTTTCCACAATGGTGTGGCACATACCGGTCATTTCTGTACCGGTCATCAAACACTTGATGTATGCAAGCGAGTACGGCCCGCATGCTGCACCGAGTCTATTTCTTTGGAGCTGAATGTTCTTATTTTGACCTTCAAAAACCCATGATTCCTTCGTCAAGACTTTCATCGGCATATGATCCATCATCTTACTCTGCGTCAACAACTTGGGAAACAACTTCAAGGGTGGCTGCATGTGGGCTAAAAATGTGTCCTCGCTAAAGACAGGTAAGTTGTAGTCATAAACCTTAATCTTTCCCTCATATATTAGTCTCTTAACAGCTAGAAAATATTTGATTTCCATGTTTATGACTGCAAGGATTCTCTTTGCCTTGGTCCAGTTCTTGCCGTGTCAATATGGCCTCTTCCCTCTAACATATTTCATCACTTCTTCATTTTATTGGAATATAGAAACTAACTTATAAAATTCTGGGCCACTAAAATTAGCTAGCTTACAGAGATCATCTACCTATCCCTGAAATTATTGTAGAAGTTGAGGTCCATTATCCTATCGGCAACATTATAAGTATCCGGATATGCTAATTTCCTGCTCCTCATGAGGCGGAGAGTTTCATCAACATACTATGGTATAAGAAGAGAATTTCTAAATAGGTTAGTAATTGAAAAGAATAAAAACATAGTGAAAAGAATCTATTGCATAGGGTTCTCTGAATCAGTTCACAGATTACCCAACTAACGCAACTTATGCAACAGATGTGTATTATGTTGCAACAGAATACCAAGCTGTTGCAACAAATTACACATATTCTGCGTAGATTATTCTTCATGGAGTAGATTGGAAGGCTAGGTTAGGAAAAGTAAACTTATATTGTCCTCGTACCACTCACGCATATTTTTCATATTCGTGAAGTCTTTGGCAGCAAATGAATGCATAGTGTATTCTTTTCGAACCTTCATCTTGCCATTCATGATTTCTTCCAATTCCTTCTTATTCTCCTTGCCAAGTGCTACGAATATGTCCACCTTCTTCAGCAGCCCCTGAACCTCAACAACTCTTGGAGCGGGAGGAGTTGCAATTTTTACTGTTTTCAAAATAGAGAGAATTTGTCTAATTTTTCTTCTTTTCCTCCTAACCACCATTGTAGGAGTGCATGACTCCCTCACATTGTTGGATGGTATGACACCCCTCCTGTATTTCAACTACTCGACAGCTTCAGCAATAGTCTCTAGCTTTTAAAGGAGTTTATCTTCTCTGTCCTTACACACTTTACATTTGCAATGAGAATATGAGGGTGAAGAGGGGTGAGGCAATAGACGACCCATTTGTCGAAATAGATGGAACATCTGTGTAACGCCCCAAAAATGGGTCCCAGAGCGTCACACAGTGCTTGAGGCTACGAGTAGCCCCAAGCTAACCCTTTGAGCCATTTTCATTAAGTTCAACACAAATCAACGGGGTTTTCATAAATAACCCTCAAATATGAACAGAGTAATCATCATCCAAGAATAAAATAATTTCAGAAAGATAACAAAATATGATTTATTAGTCAACTCCCAACATCTATACTAGTCTAACAAGCCTCTAAGAAAATCAATAAAACCAGTGAGCCATTGAGACATGCCCCAACTGAGTATGAGTCAGTTGGGGCAT
>NW_025849147.1:2308-3544 GCF_002878395.1 Capsicum annuum
AAATAACCCTCAAATATGAACAGAGTAATCATCATCCAAGAATAAAATAATTTCAGAAAGATAACAAAATATGATTTATTAGTCAACTCCCAACATCTATACTAGTCTAACAAGCCTCTAAGAAAATCAATAAAACCAGTGAGCCATTGAGACATGCCCCAACTGACTCATACTCAGTTATTAAATATAAATAATTCCATGAAACCAATATCAGACATCATGTCCTCAGAACATGAGGACTCACCACAACAGAGGATGTAGAACAGCATGCCCAAAGAATCACTATCGAACCTGGAGCTGAGCACCTGAACCTATATTCCGAGAAAATGCAGCCCACATCCGAAGATGTGGGTTAGTACCATGAAAAGGAACCGAGTATATGAGGGTGTATGCAGTTGTATAAACATCATCATAAGAAATATGCAGGATGTATGAAAGACTCACATAGCTCGAAGAAAATCATTATAATCATGAGAGGATGAAATAAGTATAATAACACATGTGAATCATCATATAATTTATCAATCACTTTCAGTTCATCAAGAATATCAATTCCCATAATGTAAATATCATTTAAATCTTTCAAAAGAATAACTTTCACAATTCCACTTTCAAATTACTTCACCGTTTACCATAGACACAAGGAAATACACATACATTGGGAGATCCTATAACCGACATAAACCATGTGAGCTACATAGTGTCCAACGTACAACCCACGTTGGGGAGAGCCGTCCTATCCTTGCCGACGGAGTAGGACTATCGATATCAAATCCACACAAACTAGTGATCACTATATAAATCAGCCTCAGGCTCACTCCTACGGGGGCACGTAGTTCTAGGGAAGTAAGGTCGCTTTATACCTCCCACTCGGTGCTAAAGATTTATCTCGGACTTAGCTCAGATTATTTCAAAGACAATCCATAGCAAAACAATTTCAATAATATATAAATATACACCGGGAGTCATCACGCTTCCCATCTATCAAAATCAACCACGTTGTGGATTTCTTTCACACTCGAGTTCAAAACAACTCCATTAAGACCAAAAGGTCAAATCATTCAAAATATCTCAAATATTCAACATCAACGTGCTTATAACACACACTTTCTCAAAAAACACAATTTTCGATAGTGATTCACGACCCAAATATCAAAATCAAGATAAATATCATTCAAGATTCATGCTTTATATATCACCACACATGTAAATTCATCTTTCAAAATCATAAACATC
>NW_025849148.1:0-1666 GCF_002878395.1 Capsicum annuum
GATAAATATAAGATTAAAGGCCTACCAGGCTCCGGGGGTACCAGCACGAGCGAATTTAACAAATATATTTTGATTCTATCAAACATTTTCTGACATTCTTCAGTCCATTTTACCGCAGCACTCTTTTTCAGCAACTTGAATATGGGCTCATAAGTGGTTATGAGTTGACAAATAAACCTGCTAATGTAGTTCAGTCTACCAAGAAAACTCATCACCTCCGTTCTATTCTTGGGCGGGGGAAAATCCTGAATGGCTTTGATTTTTGAGGGATCCAATTCAATTCCCCGACGGCTGACTACAAAGCCCAATAGCTTTCCAGATGAAACTCCAAATACACATTTTGCCGGGTTGAGTTTGAGACTATACCTGCGAAGCCTTTCAAAGAACTTTCTTAAATCTTTAACATGGTCAGCCTGACTTTTTGACTTAATAATCACATCATTCATGTAGACCTCAATCTCCTTATGCATCATATCATGAAACATAGTGGTCATGGCTCTCATGTATGTTGCTCCAGCATTCTTCAAACCGAACGGCATCACTCGTTAATAATAAGTTCCCCATGGTGTGATAAAAGATGTCTTCTCTGCGTCTTCATCATCCATAATGATCTGGTGATATCCGGCATAGCAATCCATAAAAGAGGCAACCTCGTGTTTAGTATAGTTGTCTAACAAAATGTGGATGTTGAACAGTGGAAAATCATCTTTCGGACTTGCTCTGTTCAAATCACGGTAATCAACACACACTCGAATTTTGCCATCTTTCTTTGGTACGGGAACAACATTGGATAACCAGATGGGATAGCGAGCTACTCGAATTACTTTGGCTTCATGTTGTTTCATGATTTCCTTTTTAATTTTAATACTTACATCTATTTTAAACTTCCTTAACTTCTGTTTGACAGGAGGGAACGCGGGATCAGTTGGCAATTTGTGAGCCACTAATTCAGTGCTTAAACCAGGCATATCATCATAAGACCATACAAAAACATCCATATAATCAATTAATGCTTGAATCATTCCATCTTTTAGCTGTGGCAAAACATGTACACTGATTTTAGTTTCCCTAACATCTTCTTGATCCCCTAGATTTATTGGCTCAGTCTCATTCAAATTAGGATTCGGTTTGTCTTCAAACTGTTCCAACTCTTTGCTTATTTCTTCTAATGCTTCTTCTTTATCATATTCCCCATCCTACTTCATTACATCTTGATTAGTTTGGATTTTAAGGTCAGGCTGAAAATTCCGCATGCATGTCATGTCATTAGAATTAGCATAAAGAGAACTGTGTAAGAAAAGAAAAAGAAAATATATTAGACATGAAACAAAAGGGACATTGCATTTTATTAAATAAAAGATATAAGGGTTTAAACATAGATGCCAACATAACATAAAAAAACTAAAACCTGACTTACAACCCTGAAATAACTCGAATAAATAGAAAGAAAAATAAAATAAACTACCAAAACTCCCTCCTGATGAGGAGAGGAGTGACTTTCCAATTATTGAGCTGGACAGCTGGACCTATGAATTGCACGTCGGCCATACTGGTACCTTCTCCTGTTTCGACCATATCAACTTCAATAAAAAGGTTCTGGAAGTCATCAACCAATTCAACTTCAAATTCCACGAAGCATGTGGAATTTGAAGTTGAATTGGTTGAT
>NW_025849149.1:0-2502 GCF_002878395.1 Capsicum annuum
TAAATTATTGATTACTTGTCTTACATTATTACAACTTCAATAATATACGCGTATCTACATATTGACACTAAGTAGTATATCTATTTTCTTAATAGTATAATATCGATGTATTATTCAAAATATTTTGATATATAGATTCAGTTATCGAGCTTTCGATTACTGCATACGTCACTACACGAGATATACAAATATATGCATATATTCAATTATCTATCAACATTCAAATAAGTACTATATATATCACATACACAATTTTAATATACTACCCCATAATAATATATAACGTATTTCACATATATTGATCAGATGAATTATCGGTTAGTTTTATCTTATATCATTAATATACCTTCACTGTGTAATTAATATGTATACACTACATATATATATACCTATACATACACACACATATACACACTATCGACTATATCAAGTTCTAAATACGTATTATATATATCACATACGTACACAAGTATATAATCCAATACTCCCTCCGTTTAAAAAAGAATGACCTAGTTTGACTTGGCACGAAGTTTAAGAAAATAAAGAAGACTTTTAAATCTTGTGTTATTAAATTAAAGATATGTCAAATGTACGAAAATGCCCTTCAATCTTGTGATCATAAACATGCCACGTGGAAAGTTAAAATTAAAAAGTTGCTAAAAAAGGAAAGGGGTCATTCTTTTTTAAACGGACTAAAATAGAAAGTAGATCATTCTTTTTGAAACGGAGGGAGTAATATAATGCGACGTGTTTCATATACATACTCAGATGAGTGATCGATTAATTATATTTGATTAGCTTAATATACTAGGTTTTGACTAAATCGTTCATCATATATATATATATATATATATATGAACTCTTGAGTACGTACTATATATATCACATCCATAAGTATATTTCCTTATAATAGAGCACATTCATTATATTCTGATGAATTATCGGCTATATATACACATATTTATTATACAAAGATTATGCATGTTTAATGCCATTTAACGTATATACAAGGAAAATATTTATTTCATATATTGAAACATAAGTAAAAGATAAATATTATGTTTAGCGTAATTTGTTTATTTTATTTGATATATTATTTAGTGTAATTTTTTTGAACAAATTTAAGAATGATTGATTTTTATTATTATTATTATACTGGTTATCGACTACGTGTGATTAGTGTAATTTCAAAAAATTATATATAAATTACATTGTATATATATATATATATATATATAATTATTTTTAATAAAAATTATAAATATATTTGATTACATATATATAATTATTGGTTACTAAATTTTTTTTTTTAGTTCAAAAATCAACCACAAGTGGTCAATTTTTTTAAAATATTTTCTTTTTTTTTTAAATATTAAAAACTGACCACTGTTTTTAAAAATAAATTTAAAAAGAATTTTTAAAAACCAACCACAAGTGGTCAATTTTTAAAAATATTTTTTAATTATTTTTTTTAAAAAAATCGACCACTAGTGGTTGGTTTTGCTATTTTTTTATTTTTATTTGTAAAATAAATAATAATTAATATAAAAATTATTGAAATAGTTATTTTAATTTTTTAAAATTAAAAAGCGACCACTTGTGGTCGCTTTTTTTTTTTTTAAAATTATTTTATAAAATATTACTAACCACAACATGTGGTCGGTTTTTCATTTTTTTAGTAGTGTAAAAATTGGTCTGGTTGCTGTGAAAACTAAAGGTACTTTTCTATATATACATGGATCTTCGATTCAGTCAGTTGGGAAGTTCAACATGTGAAGCATTTGTAACTTAAAAAAATTATAATAAAAAAAAAGATTCACAATGACCAGAGAAAAATTACATATCTTCTCGTATGCAAAAGTTAAAAGTACACCAGTATGTTTGAAGAGAAAAGTGAAGATGGCTTGAAATGCTCACAAATCCATTCCAACATTCTCATCTCCATAACTTTCATCTTTTCAACGTCAAAGTTCTTAATTTGCTAACACTCCGCTCCATAGAACATATCTAATCTAACCACTGCTCTATAAAATTTGCCTTAAATTTTGGTAACACCTCCTTATTATACAGGACTGTTGATGTGAGCCTCCATTCTATCCACTCTAAATATACAAATGTGTGATATCATCTTCAATCTCCCAATTTTCTTATTTAATAGACCCAAGATGCTTCATCTCTTCTGAAACCTGTGTATTAAGTTTGACTTCCACAACAACATCACTGAACATACTAATACAAAAAGCCTTCCATAAGATCTTGGTCGACTTGGCCACCACTTCTGGTGGGGTTGACCCACCAGTAAGCAATCAGAATGGTAAAGAAGTCATTAGTAACGAGGAGAATAAAGGAGTATCAAATAACAAGGTGACATATGCTAATCTATTGAAGCCAAGAAGAGGTGAAAGTAATAAGGAAAGAATCCCTCCTAAATCAGTGGTAATTTTTGAAGGGGAGCCGAGTATAATATGGAATCATCTGAAGTACAAAGCCTAATTTTACAAG
>NW_025849150.1:0-3572 GCF_002878395.1 Capsicum annuum
ATTTTCTAAGAGGCTTGTCAGACTAGTATAGATGTTGGGAGTTGACTAATAAGCCGTGTTTTATTATCTTTCTGAAATTCTATTATTCTTGGATGATGATTACTCTGTTGATATTTGAGGGTTATTTATGGAAACCCCGTTGATTTATTTTGAACTGAATGAAAATGGCTCAAAGGGTTAGCTTGGGATACTCATAGCCTCAAGCATCGTGTGACGCTCCGGGATCCATTTTTTGGGGCATTACAAACTTGGTATCAAAGCTAAGGTTTTAAGGTGTCCTAGGGAGCCTGACAAGCCGCGTTAGAGTCTTAATCATCGGTGTGTATCATGCCACATCTATGAGCAAGAGGCTACAAGACGTTTTAGGAAAAAGTATAATTCTTTCTTTCAGAAGTCTATCACGCTTAAAGTGTCTATCTCTGCTATTGATTCATGCTCTTCTTTTTTCAGAAATATGCCTCCACGTCGAGGGAGAAGAAATAATGATAGTCAGCAACCTCAACCCGCTGACCCATTGAATGAAAATGTGTCTCATGCTGAATTTCAGGCAGCCTTTCAGGCACTGGCCTAAAATGTTACTACAAATGTTCAGGCCAACTCGGCCCCGACTCCACAATAGTAGGGAGGTGATTCAGCTGTATCCAGGATCCGTGACTTCATGCGGATGAATTCGCCGGAACTCTATGGGTCCAAGTCTGATGAGGATCCACAGTTGTTTTTAGAGGAGGTACGGAAGATTACTTAGGTAATGCATGTATCTGAGGAACATAGTGTGGAGTTGGTTATGTATAGGTTGAAAGACCTTGCTTATGACTCGGTTGTTGCTTGGAGGAAAGGTAGAGGTGAGAGAGCTGTCCTTACAACTTGGCAAGAGTTCCAGGATGCATTCCTGGATAAGTTTTTTCCTTTGGAGATGAGAGAAGCGATGGTGGAAGAGTTTATGAACCTACGACAAGGCTCTATGACTGTTAGGGAGTGCTTTTTAAAGTTCAATCAGTTGGCCAAGTATGCTCCTGACTTAGTGGCTGATAATCAGGCTAGTATGAGTAAGTTTGTGACTGGAGTGTCTAGTTATGTGGTTAAGGAGTGTAGGTCTGCTATGCTGAATTATGAGATGAATCTTTCTAGGTTGATGACTCATGCCCAATAGATTGAGGTAGACAAGATTAAGGAGAGAGATAGAATGAGAGAAAATAAGAGAGCTAGGTCCGAGCAGCACGAACAGGGTCAGACTAGATCACAGGGAGGGAGTCGCCCTCAGTATTAGGATCATTCATCTATGACAGTACCATCATCTGCTAGTGCTCCCGTGCCTAGAGGTAGGCAGGAGCAAGGTAGCAGGTCATATGTATCAAGGTCCCAGTACAGTTCTGGCAGTACGCCAAATCATCCCCTGTGTCCTAAGTGTGGTAGGGCTCATTCAGGTGAGTGTTGGGGTGAGAAGAGGGGTTGTTTTTGGTATGGTGACATGGTTTACAGTGTTAGAGATTGTCCACAAGATAGACAAGGGCGTTCTGACTATCGCCCTCAGACCCAGACTCAGACTGGTAGTGCTCCAGTTCTAGCGACTTGCCCAGCCCCAGCTCAGGGTGCCTCTTCTAGAAATGCTGGCGGGCAGCGCCAGAATAGATTCTATTCTTTACCATCCTTCCAAGAATAGGAGGACTCTCCCGATGTTGTTACTGGTATGCTTCGTATATTTCAGTTTTATGTGAATGCTTTGTTGGATCCTGGATCCAGTTTCTCATATGTTACAACTTTGATTGCTGTGAATTTTGAAATGAGTCCTAAGATTATTCCTGAGCCTATCCTAGATTCTACCCCAGTGGGTGATTCAATTGTTGCCCAAAAAGTGTATAAAAGGTATCCTGTTACCGTTTTTCATAGAGTCTTGTTGGCTGATCTGATTGAGTTAGACATGATAAATTTTGATGCGATTCTGGGTATGGACTGGCTGTATTCTTGTTATGTCTCTATTGATTGTTGGACTCGAGTGGTCAAGTTTTAGTTTTCGGGTGCATCCGTATTTGAGTGGTCTGGGAATTCTGTATCACCCAAGAGTCATTTTATCTCTTACCTCAAAGCTAGAAAGCTTATTTCTAAGGGGTGTATTTACCATTTGGTTAGAGTCAAAGACACTAAGTCTGAGACTCCAACTCTCCAGTCTGTTAGCATCATCAATGAGTTTTTTGATGTCTTTCCGGATGATCTCCCAGGGATACTTCTTGATAAAGAGATAAAGTTTGGGATTGATCTTCTTCCTGATGCTCAGCCCATTTCTATTCCTCCTTAGCGTATGGCCCCTGCAAAACTTAAGGAGTTGAAAGAGCAACTAAAAGATCTAATAGATAAGGGTTTCATAAGGCCCAGTGTTTCTCCTTGGGGTGCTCCTATGTTGTTTGTGAGAAAAAAAGATGGCTCTTTGTGTATGTGCATTGATTACCGCCAACTGAATAAAGTCACTGTAAAAAATAAGTACCCTCTTCTGAGAATAGATGATTTGTTTGACCAATTGTAAGGTGCGAGTTATTTCTTAAAGATAGACCTTCGTTTCGGCTATCATCAACTCAAAGTTAGGGAGTGTGACATCCCAAAAACTGCTTTCCGAACTCGTTATAGCCATTTTGAGTTTCTTGTTATGTCTTTCAGGTTAACTAATGCCCCAGCAGCTTTCATGGACCTCATGAATCGAGTGTTCAGACCATATCTACATATGTTTGTCATAGTGTTCATCGATGATATACTGGTGTACTCCCATAGTGAGGATGAACACTTTGATTATCTCCGAACTGTCTTGCAAACCCTTAGAGATCACAAGTTGTTTGCCAGGTTCAGTAAGTGTGAGTTTTGGCTAAGGTCAGTTGCTTTTTTGGGTCATATCATTTCTTCCGACGGTATTAGAGTTGATCCCCAAAAGATTGAAACTGTTAGAAATTGGCCTAGACCTATTTCTCCGACTGATATCCAAAGTTTCTTGGGTTTAGCTAGCTATTACCACCATTTTGTTGAGGGTTTCTCCTCTATAGCATCTTCTGTGACTCGGTTGACCCAAAAGAAAGTGAAGTTCTTGTGGTCCGAATCTTGTGAGAAGAGTTTTGAGGAGTTAAAGACTCGACTCACTTCAGCCCCTGTTTTGACTTTGTCTGATAGTGTTGATGGTTTTGTGGTGTACTATAATGCTTCGAGAGTTGGGTTGGGTTGCGTATTGATGCATAAGGGTAACGTGATAGCTTATGCTTCTAGACAGTTGAAACCCCATGAGAAAAATTACCCCACCCATGACCTTGAGTTGGCTGTTGTTGTGTTTGCTTTGAAAATCTGGAGACACTATTTGTATGGTGTCCATGTTGATGTTTTCACTGATCATAAGAGTTTGCAATATGTGTTTACCTAGAGAGACTTGAATCTTAGGTAGAGATGACGGTTAGAATTGTTAAAGGACTATATATGAGTGTGCTGTACCATCCGGGCAAGGCCAATGTTGTGGCGGATACCCTAAGTAGAGTGTCCATGGGTAGTGTTTTGCATGTGGTAGAAGGTAAGAAAGAGTTGGCTCGTGATGTACATCGTTT
>NW_025849151.1:0-1805 GCF_002878395.1 Capsicum annuum
GGAAAGCATATGCGATAGCATATGCTTTCCAGTGGCCATGTGCGATTGGTTAGGCAACGCATACTACTTTGAAAGGCCATAACTTCTTGCTCGAGTGCCGGATTTTAGCAAAATTGGTATCGTTGGAAAGATAACTCAAAAACCTATCATTTTACACATATTAGGTTCTCTAATTTGACATATACAAAGATTCATGGTCGATAGAAGTTGACACAAATTATAATGTCCACTTAAACTTAATAGATCGAAGTAGTTTTCAACTCGTCCTTGAGTCAAAGGACCTCTGTGGTCTAAATATAAGCTTGAATGGATTCACATACTACACAAATAATTAAAATTTCATATTGGCATAGGATTTATGGCTTTGAGATTATCAACGCATCGGAATCATGGTATATATTGTAGCCCAAAATGCGGGGAATTAAATTATCCCCCCCTTAGGATCATTAGTCCCCGAATGATGATGCGGGACACAGACAAACATGATTTCAAGCATAATAAGGACTAGGAAATATAAGATAGGAATAGTACCTTCTGTCTCATCATCCATCGAAGCAAACAAATTGGGATATGTAATTCTCATGTCATCTTCTGACTCCCAAGTTGCTTCTTCAGCTTTTTGATTCCTCCACAATACCTTCACTGAGACTATCTCTTTGCTCCTCAACTTTCAAACTTGGCGATCTAAAATTTCAACGGGCTCTTCTTCGTAAGACAAGGAATCTGTCACTTTGATATCCTCTACTGCCAATACCAAAGAATGATTTCCAATCCATTTCTTCAACATAGATACATGGAATACCAAATGAACGAAACTAAACTTGCAGGCAATTCTAGTTCATAAGCAACTACACCAATCTTTCTCAGAATCTGATATGGCCCTATTTAGTAAGGGCTCAATTTACCCCTTTTTCTAAACCGCATAACTCCTTTCATAGGAGAAACCTTGAGAAACACCCAATCATCAACTTTAAACTCTAATTCTCTTCTCCAAACATCGGCATAGGACTTCTGACGACTCTGAGCAGTCTTGAGTCATTCTCTAATGATCTTTACTTTCTCTATCGCCTGATGAACAAGATCAGGCCCATACAACTAAGTCTCACCCACTTCATACCATCCTATCAGAGACCTACATCTCCTCCCATATAAAACCTCAAAAGGAGCCATCTTGATGCTGGCATGGTAACTATTATTGCAAGCAAATTCAATCAGTGGTAGGTGATCTACCCAACTACCTTTAAAATCAATGACACATGCCCTCAATATATCCTCAAGGGTTTGAATGGTATGCTCAGCTTGCCCATCCGTCTGAGAGTGGAAAGTTGTGCTCAAATTCACTTGTGTACCTAAACCCTTCTGAAAAGATCTCCAGAACTGAGATGAAAACTGCGTACCTCTATCGGATATAACGGACACTGGTGCCCCATGCAACCAAACTATCTCCTTAATATAAATCTTAGCATAACCCTCTCCCGAATAATTAGTCCTCACAGGGAAAAAGTGGGCTGACCTTTTCAATCTATCTACAATCACCCATATAGAATCATACTGGTTTCGGAATCTTGGAAGTCCTGTAATGAAGTCCATGTTTATTATCTCCCACTTCCATAAAGGCAGGGCTATTTCTTGGGAAGTACCACCTGACCTCATATGTTCTACCTTTACTTGTTGACAGTTCAAACACTTGGACACGAAATAAGATACATTACATTTTATGTTATTCCACCAATACAAGGTTTTCAGATCATGGTACATCTTAGTAGAGCCTGGGTGAACGACATACCTCGAAGTGTACGCCTCAT
>NW_025849152.1:0-756 GCF_002878395.1 Capsicum annuum
ATAGGCCTCTATCATCCCCTATCAATAGAGACCTCGATAGGATAGTTGAACAAAACAACTATACTAATCAGGTCCTTCATACTATCTCCCAGCAAATAGGAGAAACTAAAAACTCAATACTTCCTTTTAGCTCTCCCGCTCCTGAAAAGGGCACCCCAGGTCCTAATCCTATAACCAACCCCATCTTCAAAATTCCTGAATTCCAAAAAGAAAAATTCCCTAATCTCAATGATGACTTCAAGGATTCAGGAAAAATTCTGGAACAAATCAACGATAAGCTTTCTAAGTTTAAAATTTCTGAGAAAGCTGAGTCTAGCAACCAGAAAAACTCTCTTCCTAAACTTACCAATTATCGTTTTTCCACTAAGAAAAACTATTACAAAAAACCTTCTCTCCAGATGTTCAATTTGAGGAAAATCCTTACCTCTCGACCTTCAACCATGATGGCAGAGGAATAACTGAATGGAATGTTGACGGTTTGGCTGAACACCAAATCTACAATAAACTCCATGAAATAGGTGTTTCCATAACGGCTTACAAAATCAGAGGAGCCACTGATAAGAAAGCCGCTACTATGATCGTATCAGGTTTCACTGGTATGATAAAACATTGGTGGGACAATTACTTCACTGATGAAATTAAGAACCTTATCTATAGAGCCACAGCCGTAGAAACAGTAGTCAAAAGTGAAAACGGCCAAGAAGTTCTTGAGCAAGTCGCAAAGGAAGACGCTTGTGCCACTCTCCTATACCACAT
>NW_025849152.1:856-1631 GCF_002878395.1 Capsicum annuum
GTTGACGGTTTGGCTGAACACCAAATCTACAATAAACTCCATGAAATAGGTGTTTCCATAACGGCTTACAAAATCAGAGGAGCCACTGATAAGAAAGCCGCTACTATGATCGTATCAGGTTTCACTGGTATGATAAAACATTGGTGGGACAATTACTTCACTGATGAAATTAAGAACCTTATCTATGGAGCCACAGCCGTAGAAACAGTAGTCAAAAGTGAAAACGGCCAAGAAGTGCTAGGGTAAGTCGCAAAGGAAGACGCTTGTGCCACTCTCCTATACCACATAGCAAGGCACTTCATAGGAGAACCCAAATTATTCCAAGATAGGAGCTTAGAAATCCTTAACAATCTCACCTGCAAAGACTTAGCAGACTTTCGTTGGTACAAAGATACCTTCCTAGTAAAGGTTATGATCCGACCTGACTGCAACAATGATTTCTGGAAAGAACGATTCATTAGTGGTCTCCCTTCTCTATTTTCAGAAAAGGTTCGAACCAAAATTAAGGATAGATTCGAGGGAAAGATTCCTTACGACATCCTAACCTATGGCGATTTAATTAGTTTCATCACCACTGTAGGGATAGATCTCTGCACTGATCTTAAACTTAAGAAACAACTTAAGAAAGATAGTACTTCCAAGTATGGACTAGGAACCTTCTGCCAAACTATGGATTCACCAGTCCTAGCAAAAGGCATAGAAAGAAATCCTCTAAACCTCACAAAAACACTTCCTCCAGCAAGAAACCCTTCAAAAGGGAACCTTATAAGCCTAG
>NW_025849153.1:0-2514 GCF_002878395.1 Capsicum annuum
TAGTCCATATTAACTTAAAAGGAAGGTGGTGATAGTTCATGTAGGAAATTTACGCACCTGATAATTCAGGTAAAAAAATCGAAAAATCAAGATACTTTAGGTGTGTTTTTAACGATTTTCGATCCTGCAAGCAGCAAGCAACAACGGCTTTTCAACCGTTGCGTGCTAGCTTGTTATCGCACATGCTCCAAGGACTTCACGGACTAAGGAAGCACGGGAGACTATTTTCCGCTAGCAACACAACAAGGGGATCGTTAGACCGTAGCTTGCGTAAAGGAAGAAGCTAATCAATCAGAATTGAGAAAGGGAGGAGAGGCGAAAGAGAGATTTTCAAGCCTGCTTGTGCGACAACTGTTTTTCAGCCGTTGCACACTAGCTTGTTATTGCATATGCTCCAAGGACTTCATGGAATTAGGAAGCACAAGAGACTATTTTCCGTTAGACCCTCATTTAAACACCGCATAAAACAACAACACCAACAACAGTACTGTGATCTCATGAGTGAGTCTGAAAACGACAGGGTGTACGTAAATCTACCCTCGCTTTGTGAGAGATAAAAAGAATGTTTTCTGCTAGAACCTCGTTCAAACACTACATAAAACAACAACAAAAACAGTACCATGATCTTATAAATGGGGCCTATGTAGATCCACCCTCGCCTATTGTGAGATCGAGAGTATTTTTCACTAGACCCTCATTCAGCTGAAGGGGCACCCTTAGGAAAAAGAGCTGTGGAGGCGACTTAGGACTTAGGCCCCCCCCCCCCCCCCCACATTTATTCCAGCAGATGGACAATCTCTTAGAAGGTGACCCACTTTACCACAAGTATAACAGTTTCTCTCCTCAAACCAGCGCTTCCCTAGATGATTCCTTCGGCAAACCTCACACCGCGGACGAGTACGACGCTGCTGGGCCATACTGCCTTGAGACTGTGTACCTAGAGCTTTGGACCCATGAGGAGTCTGAAAACTCTGAGTTTGTCTGTCTGTCGGTGGTCTGGTTGCTGGGGCGCTGGCTGCTGACTGTGCATTATTCCAAAACTTCTTCTTCTTCGACCACTTATTACCCCAGTTACTACTCTGCGGCTGACCTGGTGCTGGTCCGCAGATCTAGCTCTCTTAGCCTGTCTGTCTTTCTCTCTAGATTCAACAATCTTTTTCTTCTTCTCTTTCACTTGATGTATATGAACGGTCAGTTGAGCAAAGTCTAACTCCTTATTCAACATAGCCCCCTGGCACTCAAGTACCAGGTCATCAGCAAGGCCCGATACAAATTTCCTCATTCAGGCTCTCATATTACTAGTCAACTCTGGTGCATAGCGGGCTAGTTTATTAAACTTCAAAGTGTACTCCTGGACACTCATACTGCCCTACTTCAGATTCATAAACTCTTCTGCTTTGGCCTCTCTCAACTCCAGAGGAAAGAATCGATCAAGGAAGGCTTCCACAAATTTACCCTAAACTGTGGGCTCAGCACTTTGACCCTTTTCATCTTCCCAATCGGCATACCACCGACTCGCAATGTCCTTGAGCTGATAGGTTGCTAACTCCATCCCTTCAACTTCATCCACATGCATCACCTTAAAGATCTTTTCCATCTCATCCACGAACTCCTGTGGATCTTCCTCTACTTTGGTGCCAGTGAACTTAGGTGGGTTCCTCTTCATGAAATGTCCAATTCTAGTAGCCTCAGATGTAACAAATGCAGACCCAACATCTTCCGATCGTTGATCTTGGTTAGCTACCAACTGTGTCAGCATATGAATAGACCATCTGAATTCCACATTTGAAATATCTCCCTGAGCAGCTGGGGGACGGTTGACATTAGTCTGCGGAGCCCGAGGTGGACTAGTCGGGACTGTAGGGACTCCTGGAGTAGGGACAAATTCTAGAGTGTGAGCCCTATTATGGGTCCGCATCTCATGGGTGGGACGGACCTCATCTGCCTGAGCATTCTGATTGACGATACGACGTGGAGGCATAACTGTGTTTTCTGAAACACAAGTGATCATTGATTAGGGGACAGTTCAGACTCTGAAGCACGAACTAAATCACAAAGAAGGGAAACATTTCCAAAACGCCTAGCAGCCTCCTACTTATAAGTGTGGCGCACTACACACCCATAAACAAGACTCTACCCGACGCGATTTTGCAGACACCCTGGGACCATGAACCATGCTTTGATACCAAGTTTGTCATGACCTGAACTAGGGCCTGGCCGTGACGAGCATTTCAAACCATTGAGGCCCGAAATACCCCTATCTGTCTGGTAATCATGCACCTAATTCATATGATCAAAGTAATGCGGAAGAAATACAATATAACGGAAACATGGTCAAGAATCATATGAAAATAATAATGGGAAATAATGTCCCACAATCTCAATCAACATCTCGAAAATCGTCTGCGAAATCTCTACTACATGACTGAAACAAGTAACTATCTGAAAACTGGGACAAGGCCCCCAGCAGACCCAAAACTAATATAAGATAAAAAGGACTGCAGGACGTAAGAC
>NW_025849153.1:2614-6822 GCF_002878395.1 Capsicum annuum
CTCCCCTATCTGTCTGGTAATCATGCACCTAATTCATATGATCAAAGTAATGCGGAAGAAATACAATATAACGGAAACATGGTCAAGAATCATATGAAAATAATAATGGGAAATAATGTCCCACAATCTCAATCAACATCTCGAAAATCGTCTGCGAAATCTCTACTACATGACTGAAACAAGTAACTATCTGAAAACTGGGACAAGGCCCCCAGCAGACCCAAAACTAATATAAGATAAAAAGGACTGCAGGACGTAAGACCTTCCGAAACATAGAAGGCTCGCCACTTGTCTTTGCAACTCTGTCTGAAAGTTCTACTGATTCTCTTGACCCCTAGACTGGGCCTCTGAACCTGAGAGGTTGGAGAGGGGAGGGGTTCAGCACAAAAGTACTGGCACGCAGAGATATCAAAACAAAACATAATATTTTTACAAAGTATAGTTGAGGGCCATTATAAAGCAATTTCATATCAAATCATTTTAAAGCACATGGGTGTAATGCAATAGTTTTTTCTCAATAGTAATGAAATGCAACTGAGCTAGGTGGAATACCTTGCATAATTTACACCAATTTTCAAACTTCGGTTGCCGCTGAGATTAGAGTATAAGTGAGGGAGAGACACTCAAGATCACACAACATGGTGTCTCGACCCAATGATAGTGCCCAAGATCACTTGGCTCGGGCTCTTACCTATAGTCCCAATTTGGGAATGACATGAAGTCAAGTACATAGATCACTTAGCCTGGTATCAATATTCCGTGTAGGCAAACACGTTATTCCAGCGATGAACCCTTGTGTCTCAAACGCCTTCTTCGGGCATCTACCTTTCTCATGTAAAATCAATGCATTCAAATTTCATTTTTTTTTTCAATCACATATCGTATTTTGAAGGGTATCATCATACCTGACTTGCAAGTCATCAATATCACATCCACATATATATAATCATGTAAAAACCAATGTGCTTCATCATTTACAAGTGGTGAACAATATTTATTTCAAATTCATGCTCTCTTTTGTTGATCACAATATAATATGGAGTATCGAAACATTATCATGGGAATTTGAAAATAATTTATCATTCATATTTATCAACTTCCATGGAAAATCTCAAACCACATATGCATGGTTTCAACCATTGAAGTATATAGGTAAACAATACCCATGACATAAAGAAAATGACTTAGAAATCATATTGAAAGCAAGATATTAGCATTTGATTGAAAACCCCCATTTAAAAGCATGCATGTTCATAAAACTACACCCATGAGATTTTTGGATAACCCCACGTACCTCTATTTCCAAGGATAATAAATGTTTCTTGAAGCTTGCGGATTGGTGATTCCGAATATGTAATTATCTTTGAAAACCTACGGTCAAATCTTGAACTATTTGGGTTTTTATTTTTGAAATCCTAAGGAGAATCTTGAGCACTTTTGATGAAAGAATATGTATTTTGGGGTCCTTGGAACTAAATCTCGTGTTTTAGGGCTAAGTAAGGATGGAAAAGGACCACTTTGTCCTTAACACGGAGTGTTTAAATCACTAGAATTCCTTACATAGGCGCCGCCCATCCCATTGCCTATGTTCACATAGGCGCCGCCTAGGCTATCGCCTATGTTCACATAGGCTCCGCCTAGGCTATCGCCTATGCTTTCCAGTGGCCATGGGCGATTGGTTAGGCGTCGCTTATCACTTTGAAAGGTCATAACTTCTTGCTCGGGTGTCGGATTTTAGCCAAATTGGTATCGTTGGAAAGCTAACTCGAATACCTATCATTTGACACATAGTAGGTTCCCTAATTCAACATATACAGAGAGTTATGGTCGAAGGAAGCTGACACACTTTACAACGTCCACTAAAACTTAGTCGATCAAAATAGTTTCGACTCGTCCTGAGTTGTAGGACCTCTATGGTCTAAATTCAAGCTTGAGTGGATTTCACATGCTACACGATAATTAACATGCCGTATTGGCGTAGGATTTTATGGCTTCGGGATTAACAACGCATCAAAATCATGGTCTATATTGTAGCCCGAATTGCGGGGCGTTACACTAATTCTTCGGCTTCTTCGCGGTTTAGACCCTGACCCAGTAGCTTTGCCAACCTCTGTCCAATTATCTGGCTCGTAAGTATTATTTGTGATAGCCGGGTTCACAACAGGAAGTTCTGTGTACGCCACTGATTGTGTTCACCTGGATCATTGTGACAACGAACCTCCACAGCTTTGTTTCCTAGGTATTCTTGCGCTTCTTCAATTCGTCCAGCAGAAGCCACGAGTTTTGTACTACAGTTTTGTAACTCGATTAGTTGTAGCATGTACGGAGCCACCTATATCAAAGGGTAGGAAAATTGTGTTGTGTTGTGTAGGTATAAGTTCTATACTAAGAAGGAAAGAAAGAAAACATCTAAGTTTATAAACTTTATAAAAATGGGCTGACGACAGTGGCAGATTTAGAATTTTCACTTAGAATGTCAAAGGATAAAAATATAGTGCCTCTGATTTGAACTTGGAGAGAGTAGAGCGTAGGCAGACCTTATCACTACCTCGTGGAGGTACAGAGACTGTTTCCAAAAGTATTTGGCAAAGACTAAAAAATTTGTACGTCTAAATCCTTGATAAACAAGTTATTTTTAAAGAAAACTGTTGTATTCCACAGCTTTGTTTCCTAGGTATTTTTGCTCTTCTTGAATTCGTCGCACATCCAAAAGTTGAAGGCGGTAGAGATGCGAATGTTGCTATGGATGTGTGGACATACCAGGAAAGATAGGGTGAGGAATGAGATTATTCGGGATAAGGTGGGAGTTGCTTCGGTGGAGGATCAAATGAGAGAAGTGAGGTTACGTTGGTTCGGGCACGTGATGAGGAGGGGCTCAGGTGCTCCAGTGCGTAGGTATGAGACACTAGCTATGGATGGTTTTAGGCGGGGTAAATGTAGACTGAAGAAATATTGAAGGGAGGTGATTAAACATGATATGGAGCAGTTACAACTTATGGAGGACATGACCCTTAATTTTTTTTATATGGACCATCACCTTTTTTTTTAAATATCTTTTTGACAATATAATATGTATTTTTTATATATATGGGATATAGACACAACACGCTTCATTGACTCTATAAAACCAAAGAACGTAATACATTTACATTTATGAATAAACATAGGGTGATGAACTAGCATCAACAGTCTATAACAGTATCAAATTGTTAATCCATTGTTTCCCTTTACATTACAGGTTATTCCGAACATCGAACAACCAATTAAGATCGTAATTATCATCATGTTTTGCATCCGAATCTTCATTATCATCATCTTCTGCAACATCAACATTCATCATCCTCTTCTGAAACATCAAGATAATAAACTTCTTCTCCTTCATCAGGCACTGTATGATGTGACGTGAAAATGAGAAACTGTGTGTAACCTTGATAAATATATACTTATCTTGATAAAAATATTTCACTTGTTGATATTTCAATTATTTCATAAAAGAGTTGAATCCAAGTAAACCTCATTTTACTAGAATTTATACAATCGATACTTTAAAATTCGTGTTCAATGACAACAAAGAGAACAAGCATCTACTCTTCATTTTTTTCATTTTATTTGTATTGTAATTTAATGGCAGCGTTGGACATTAGCCAAACAATCCATTTGCCACATTTAACAAGCTTAAACTGAAGTAACAGAACTGCACAAAAATATATTTAAGGGCCATTTTGAACTGCCCTCAAATATAAGGGATATTCTTGTTAATTTCTCTTATATTTTAAGTAGGATTTTAACCAAATTTTGTCAAGGTTATTTTTGTGAAAGAATATGGGGCAAAGCTAAATAACTTTTGTGTACGACTTACTTGTGGAATTAGAAATAGAGTGTGACCCTGATAAATATTAGATACTTACATGGATCGGAGATACGAACATCCACGGGGTTGTTTCCGAGGTCTTCTTGTTCTTTTTGAATTCGTGCTCCAGATTCCCCAAGTTCGGGAAGACACCTTGTTAACTCAATCAGCTGTAGTGTGTGAATTTCTGCAAACTCAATGGGTATCTCTTTCAAACATCTGCATTCTTTTAGCACAAGGCGCTCAAGGACAGGAAAATTGTCATTTGTGGCTTTCCAGTACTTGAGAGGACTACCTTCAATTATCAAAACCTTCAATCGAGTAAATCCCCTAACATTTGGATGCCATTCTTTGCCAT
>NW_025849154.1:0-4255 GCF_002878395.1 Capsicum annuum
TTGTTGATACGGGATGAGCTTCAAATCTCGCATCTCCCAATCGCCTTAAATTTGATGGACGAGCAAATCCAAATCTCCCAACACCAATAATTCTTGGACTCCCATATCAACAGCTAACCTCAAACCAAGAATGCAGGCTTCATACTCTGCCATATTGTTAGTACAGTAGAATCGAAGTCGTGCTGTTACCGGGAAATGTTGTCCCGATTCAGAGATAAGAACCGCACCTATTCCGACTCCTTTCATATTGACAGCTCCATCGAAGAACAACCTTCAACCTGGATCAACATCTATAATGACTTCATCGACACACAATATTTCTTCGTCAGGAAAATATGACTTTAATGGCTCGTACTCTTCATCGATGGGATTCTCAGCAAGATGATCTGCCAAGGCTTGAGCTTTCGTGGCGGTTCGAGTCACATATACAATGTAGAACTCGGTAAGCAATATTTGCCACTTTGCCAATCGACCCGTTGGCATAGGCTTCTGAAAGATATACTTTAAAGGATCCATGCGGGAGATGAGATAAGTAGTATAGGACGAGAGATAATGCTTCAACTTCTGTGCTACCCAAGTTAGGGCACAACACGTCCTTTCAAGAAGAGTATACCTGACCTCATATGCGGTGAACTTCTTACTAAAATAATAAATAGCCTACTCCTTTTTGCCTGTGACTTCATGTTGACCCAGGACACAATCGAAAGAATTATCCATGATTGATAAATATAAGATTAAAGGCCTACCAGGCTCTGGGGGTACCAGCACGGGCGGATTTGATAAATATCTTTTGATTCGATCGAACGCTTCCTGACATTCTTCAGTCCATTTTACCGCAGCACTCTTTTTCAGCAACTTGAATATGGGCTCACAAGTGGTTGTAAGTTGAGCAGTAAACCTACTAATGTAGTTCAGTCTACCAAGCAAACTCATCACCTCCGTCCTATTCTTGGGTGGGGGCAAATCCTGAATGGCTTTGATTTTCGAGGGATCCAATTCAATTTCCTGACGGCTGACTACAAACCCCAACAGCTTTCCAGACAGAACTCCAAATACACATTTTTCCAGGTTGAGTTTGAGATTATACCTGCGAAGCCTTTCAAAGATCTTTCTTAAATCTTTAACATGGTCGGCCAGACTTTTTAACTTAACAATCACTTCATCCACGTATACCTCAATCTCTTTATGCATCATATCATGAAATATAGTGGTCATGGCTCTCATGTATGTTGCTCCAGCATTCTTCAAATCGAACGGCATCACTCGATAACAATAGGTCCCCCATGGTGTGATAAAAGAAGTCTTCTCCATAATGATCTGGTGATATCCGGCATAGCAATCCACAAAAGAGGCAACCTCGTGTTTAGTACAGTTGTCTAACAAAATATAGATATTGGGCAGTGAAAAATCATCTTTCGGACTTGCTCTGTTCAAATCACGATAATCAACACACACTCAAATTTTGTCATCTTTCTTTGGTACGTGAACAACATTGGATAACCACATGGGATAGCGAGCTACTCGAATTACTTTGGCTTCAAGTTGTTTCATGATTTCCTCTTTAATTTTAATACTTACATCCGTTTTAAACTTCCTCAACTTCTGTTTAACAGGAGGGAACGCGGGATCAATTGGCAATTTGTGAGCCACTAATTCAGTGCTTAAACCAAGCATATCATCATAAGACCATGCAAAAACATCCTTATAATTAATTAATGCTTGAATCATTCCATCTTTTAGCTGTGGCAAAGCATGTACACTGATTTTAGTTTTCCTAACATCTTTTTGATCCCCTAGATTTATTGGCTCAGTCTCATTCAAATTAGGATTTGGTTTGTCTTCAAACTGTTCCAACTCTTTGCTTATTTCTTCCAGTGCTTCTTCTTCATCGTATTCCCCCATCCTGCTTCATTGCATCTTGATTAGTTTGGATTTTAAGGTCAGGCTAAAAATTTCGCATGCATGTCATGTCATTAGAATCAACATAAAGAGAACTGTATATAAAAAAATATATATATATATTAGACACGAATCAAAAGGGACATTGCATTTCATTAAATAAAGAGATAGAAGGGTTTAAACATAGATGCCAACATAACATAAACAAACTAAAATCTGAATTACAACCCTGAAATAACTCGGATAAATAGAAATAAAAACAAAATAAACTACCAAAACTCCCTCCTGACGGGGAGAGGAGTGACTTCCCAATTATTGATCCGGACAACTGGACCTATGAGTTGCACGTCTGCCATACTGGTACCTTCTCCTGCTTCGACCATATCAACTTCAATAAAAAGGTTCTGGATGTCATCAACCAATTCAACTTCAAATTCCACATGCTTCGTGACACCGCTCTTAACAAATAATTCACTGAGTAGTGGCATTGGGCGAGGGAGTGACCATGTTTCCTTTTTCCTTCCCTTGGCTTTCTTCAGATCTTCAGCCGTAGGCTCAAATCCCAGACCAAACGTGCCCACGTTCTCACTCGGACATATGGGATGAACTATATCGTGCAGAGACTCTCCCAAACCCTTTCGTGGCTCAAATCCGTATTTCCAAAGTTCACTCACCATCATGATAGAAGCGGAAGACAATTGCGGTCCCGGTATAACCTACCATTCAAGGATACGATTCACTGGCACTGTATTAAAAATTTGATAGGCGAATGTCTCCTCTACGTTATTTAATTCAATAAGAGACAAGGGAGAATCTTCGTAGGTGGACAAATCTCCTTCACCATGAATAACTACTTCTTGCCTGTCATGCTCAAACTTAATTATTTGGTGCAGTGTAGATGTAACCGCCTTGGCCTTATGGATCCACGTCCTTCCCAACAACAGATTGTAAGAGAAGTCTATATTCAATACTTGAAACTCTATGGCGAATTCAACAGGCCCTATGATCAACATTAGTTCTATTTCGCCAATGGAGTTTGGTTTTGCACCATCGAAAGCCCTGACACATACATTGTTGGGCCTGATCCTGTCAGCACCAATATTCAACTTTTTCAAAGTAGAAATAGGGCAGATATTTGCACCTGAACCTCCGTCAATCGTAACATGAGTGACGTAGAACTCTTCGTACTTCACTGTAATGTAAAGGCCCCGGTTATGCCCTGTACCTTCAACAGGCAATTCATCATTAGAAAAGCTGATCAGATTTACCTCAAAGATTTTTCCAACCATTTTCTCCAGTTGATTTACTGTAATCTCCCTAGGAACATATGCTTCATTTAATACCTTCAGTAAAATATCACGATGCTCCCTGGAGTGTAAAACAAAGATAAGAGGGAAATTTGAGCAGGGGTTTTCTTCAACTGGTCTAATATTGAATACTCTGGCAATTTCATCTTTTTCAAAAATTCTTTGGCTTCTTCTTCGGTGAAAGGCTTTTTGATAGATGACGGTCCACTCACCGTTGGCTTGGACTTTCTTAAGCTTTCAGGCACGAAGTGTCTTCCTGACCTACTCAAACTCTCTACCTCATCTACATCTTCCACTACTTCTTTCCTGTGATAGGTCATCACAGTCCGCCTATAATTCCTGGGAATCCTTTTCGTATCAACTATCGGAGGTTGGGTCACCGGTTTGAGGACAATAGGCTCTGCCAGTGCTCCTTTCACCGTCAATATGGGCTGACTCAGAGCTCCTACCACTGTCAACTTAGGTTTATCCTGACTTAAATAAACATGTATTCTGGCGCCTTATACTGTGATCAGGGGTTTCTTTGTACTTTCTTGGGCTTTATCTTCTCTCATTCCTTCCCGGTTCAATGACAATGCCTTCAAAGACTCTGCTACATTCACCGATTTCTCCTCAATGGTATGTATCTTCACAATAGGCTTATAACCCCTCGAAGACTCTTTCCCATCATATATCAAATCTAATATATTAGCTTTAACATGGGTTGGCAGCAGATTCTGGTTAATGTTTGGACCCTCCGGGGCCTGGACCAGCATCTAATTTGTGTCAATTAAATCTTGGGTAGCTCTCTTTAAATGCCAGCATTTCTCGATATCATGGCCTGACATATTAGAACAGTACACACACCTTAAAGAATAATCGAGATTTCTCGGTGGTGGATTTGAAAGCCTTCATTGAATTAGGCTTAAAACCTTCAACTTTCTCAACCTATCAAATAAGCTAGCATATGACTCCCCAAGAGGTGTGAATTGATTTTTGACCGCCTTCTCTTTCTTATACTCGGGCCTAGGCTGAAAACTGGGTCTGGAGGGGTTTTGGTAATTTGGTGG
>NW_025849155.1:0-1007 GCF_002878395.1 Capsicum annuum
TTGAGAACAACATCTGAAATCATACTCTGAAAACATACTCTGTTATGGCATACATACTTGTGGTATCGTTATACCACTGGCTTGCAAGTGACATCTCTGAGCCATTTTAGCATATAAAAATCTCTGTTCTCAAAACATATGTTTAGGACTACTATATCAACAAATCATTTCAAAGAACTCATTTATTTAATTCATGTAATCATATGTAAGAAACTCTCTTCTTTCAACATTAAATATACAAGATGGTCATGCCAAAAATAACAATCATATGCAAATTCTTTCTCTTTAACGTAAAAATAAAATCATATTCAAAAGGCTCCCTCTCATCATCATCAAAATCGTATTAAATTCTTGACTATTGAAAAGATCACTTTCTAAACATTGTGCATGCATCTCAAATCATTCTCAACAAGTTCATAAACTCTAAATCATCAAAAAGAGGGATTTCAATAGCAGTGCTCTCAGTCAAACCTTCAATATGATACATATACATATAGGTATAAATCAGTTTAAGGGAAAGGCCTAAAGGGCAAAACAATATCATTATCAAGACATCCATAATGCAGAATTTAAAGCATAAATTCTGAAACCCCTTTAAAATTCATGCTTGATAATCTTTAAATCATGTTCTAGAGTTTAAAAGCCCATGTAGTTTTTAGGATAAACCCCACGTACCTTAAATTAGAATCTTTTGAATAAACTCTAGCTTTTAGGATGCTATACATACGATTGATGGTTGCCTCTTGTAGCCCTCGCAATGGGGATTTCAAATCTTAAAGAATTACGAAAAACCCACGGCTAAATCTTGAGATATTTGGGTTTTTAGTTTGAAATCCTAGAGAGTGTTCTTGGGTAATTTGGGTGAATAGAATCATATTTTGGTGTTTTGGGAGTTTAATCCCGTATTAAAGCTGGATAAGGGATGGAAGATACCCATTTATCCCTTAAAAACTGTAAGAACACACAAAATCGCGTGTCAAATTCAGCACGCGAAGCTCCATGAAAGG
>NW_025849156.1:0-2281 GCF_002878395.1 Capsicum annuum
TATTTTTAAGTTAAGACTACAGGATTCAAAAATCTTATTTATTTTTCTAAACATCGTGTTAAATCAAAATAGGCCAAACAAATTAAAACAGAGAGAGCGCATTCGTTTTATATGTGTCAGTTTCAATGACGATCATATTTTTTTAATTTAGAAATAAATTTATTTTATATTTGATATACTAATTTATTATCACATAAATATTTATAACTTATTTTATAGAATAATCATAAAAAAGTTAAATTTCTTTTATCCAATTATTCGGTGCCACATCACTTTGACTATGCAATGAGTTTTGTACTACTTTAGAAAAAAAATGAAATACATTTCTTGAGTAATAAGGAATGTTGTATTAAATATATTTGGTTTTAAAAGAAGATTTTCTTTAAAGTACAAAAAAAATTATGTACTGTCAGCGCAATTTGAATTTTTTCTCCTTTTTTGACCCTTTCAATGCTTCCCTCGATGATTGGACATGCCGTAGCCGGCACCATCATGCCCGTTACCGTTACTGGAGGCGATGACGGTATACCGCTAGATTCGTTGTTACAATTGGAAACCTACACCAGCGTTGAGACGAATGCTAGGTTTGAAACCGCCAAACCCAACAAAGCTGACTTCGTTGTAGAAGAAAGAAACGAATTTGACCTAGCTACTCCGGTGTCGGTGGAATTGGAGAGTAAGATGGAGGTTCAGACGACGGATTTGGTGGCTGAGACAGTTATGCCTGTGCATATAGATCGGTTGAGGTGAACGTAAAAAAGCATAGGTGGTTGCTGGAGGATTGGAAATTTGAGACTAAAGTTCATACTAATGGCGCTTCTGCTGGAGTTGTTGACAACGTAAATTTTCGACTCTAAACTTACATATATACGTACAATTTTTGATTACCTGTGCTACTTTAACAAAAGAAATCTAGGGTTTACAAAAGTTACCAGTTTCAAAAAAAAAAAAAAGAAATCTAGGTTTTATACTTTATTTTATATTTGTTATTTTTTTCTAATTGCTTTGATATGTGTTACTTGAACTGTGGGTCTTTCGAAACAGTCTCTCTACTTTTAAAGATGTAGAGATAAGGTCTGCGTATGTTTTTTCTTATGTTGTTTGGACTTTTCAGAAATGTCAACAAGTGCGTATTAGATTTTCCAAAGTAGTGTATTTTTGGTGAATCGGACGTGGGTACCACATCGAAAGTGAAGAGTCTGTATAGCTCATTTTTCTGTTATGTGCTATGTCTTTTTTACTTCTATATTTTATGCTTGTACTTTTTTAACTACTCTGATATATGTTACTCATACCGAGGGTCTTCTGGAAATAGTCTCTCTACCTTTCAGGAGGTAGGGATAAGGTTTGCGTACATTTTGCAACAGTCTCTCTACCTTTCAGGAGGTAGGGATAAGGTTTGCGTACATTTTACCTTATGTTGCTTTGGCTCTTCAAAAATGTCAATGGGTGAGTGTCGGATTCTCCAAAAGTTGTGTATTTTTCGAGAATCTCGGATGCAGCATCGAAATTGAAGAGTCAGCCTCCCAGACCCACCTATAGGATTACACAGGGTATGTTGTTGTTTTTGGTACTTGTGTGTTAGAGAAAATGCATCTGAAAATGTGGTTGGTTTTTCCCTCTCTAGATTTTTCTTTCAGCATTGGAGTTCGAATTTCAGTTTGTTTCAGAAACTATGGCATGAATTATTTTTCTTTGTTTGCAGTGTTGAATAGAAGTAGAGATTGTTGTGTTTTGATTATGAACAAATGCTAAGCTTGTTATTCTACAAGTTTGTCATATAATGAAATTATTAGTTTCTACCTTTTGACACTGAACTGCAGAATTTCGCTTCAGTGAGATTGTTAGCATTTTCTGTTGAAGCTGGAATAAAATATTCCTTTCAAAGTTTCAGGAATGTTTGAACTTTAATTAACTGACTGATTGTGGTGATGAGAATAGTTTTTTCCATTGAAAGATGTAAGTTGACCAAGTATTGGAATGACTCTTTTGCTTCCTTTGTGAACTCCTCTATGTGGATGGACTCGCTCTCTTTCTTTTCTAGCGTAGATGATTTACATGAGGAAAGGAAAAGTTTCTTCTGGACAAGTGCAAAATTGTATTTAGGTTCGGAGGACCTTATGATGAAATTGTAGATTTCATAACTACAGCAACATATCTAGTGTAATCCCAGAAGTGGCGTCTTGGTAGGGTGATGGGTGTGCTGCGTTACGTTACCCCACCGTTAGACCCTCGGCTCAAATTGTAGATTTCATTTCATATATAATTAAAATCGGGAGAC
>NW_025849157.1:0-1990 GCF_002878395.1 Capsicum annuum
TTCCTTTTTATGTGAAGTTTCCTTTGCTGTCCACAGGTCCCCAAAGTCCTGTAATCTTCCTCATTAGTACCTGAAAAGCATGCTAATCACATAGGTCAGCTCACTTAACTAAAAATAGACTAAAAGTGCAAGAATTATGTATTTTATCCTCAAAACTTAGCTAAAACATGGGTAAGTTATGGTGCTTAGACGTATAAATATGCCCAACATCACCACCCCACACTTAAAGCTTTGTTTGTCCTCAAACAAAATAGTATATCCATGCAAATACCTAACTAAACTTCACAGGAGCAACACAAAATTTTCAACAAGACATACACTGCAATTATTAACAAAGAGTAGATTTCTTGAGCATTACTAGAAAAAACTCACCCTACAACATAGACTCATTAAGTTGGTTAATTCCTGTACACAAGTTAAGCCAAAAAAAAATCATATAAAACTACCTAACAATCATCAACCATGTGCGCTCACACAAAATGTTACCCATAATCACTCATAGTTTTTCATTTTTTAGAAATATGGGTATAAGAACTTGCTTGCTCTCACTCTCAGAAAGAATTCTTAGATTACAACTGATGACCATATGTTTGCCCTTAGTGTAATGCTCTACTAATATCAGAATGCTAAGGTTAGGATCAAATAGGTCATTACGGGTTATAAAGTAGGCGAAAGGGATGGGTAGGACTATTTGTGCCAGAAATAGTGACTATGCTCCCTAAGCGCTTTAATACACTACATTATGTCATTTACACTAACTTTTAACAACCACTCTACCTTCCTTTCATCTACCAACCCTTTTTTTTTCTTCACCCATTTTGTTACTCAATCAAAAATACTATGATGGGACTATACAACTCTTTTTTTTTTTCACCCATTTTGTTACTCAATCAAAAACACTATGATGGGAATATACAATTCTTTTTTTTTGTTAAGCATCCCTATGATAGCCACCCTCAGCTTTGACTATTTGTGTTAGTCGAGTTGTATAATGTCCAAGAAAGGGCCAGGGCACCACTCCCAATCATAATATTTTCATGTACCAATAACTAAACTTTGGGGCATCACTTTCACCATTTTCCTCTTATTTTGCCACACTCTTTACTCAACTTGATTCTACAATTTAAAGCGCTTAGGAGCTTTTGGATCAAATTATGGTCTTTTAAAAAAATGGATTAGGCTACATATGAGGTTGCCAAAGAAAATAGCTAAAGGCTCAATGGGTGTTCACTAGGACAATGTACAAAGGTAGGTAAAAAGAAGATAAAAAATCAGGGCTGCCAAAGAAATGCCTAAATCATCTCCTAAACTCACAATCTTTATTTCGCTTCACACACACACTAGGAAAGTTCTAGCATCAGTCGCAACAAAGAATATACAATAACCTTACACACACATGGCACATGGTCAACTTAATTAGGAGCATTATAGATTCTTGACCCAATATATAAATGAATTAAACCATAAATAATTATCACAGAATGAGTCACAACTTAGAGCCTAAATGTTTCAATAGTAGTGATTCAGCACAAACTCCTGTTATAATGCCATGTCGTCTATAAGAACAATTCCATGAAAAAATCAAACTAATTACAACTAACTAACTACGACTAAATCAAAACAACTATAAAATAAATGTGGGTAAGCAGTAGGCAATATAACAGACAAGGCAATCTAGGCGTACACGTACTTATACCCGTACCCCACACTAAGAAGGAACACACTACCCTCAGTGTAAATAAATAAGCAAAAACCTGGTTAGTCAGACTCCTCTACATCCGGGGTCATACCCCCTGCGTCAGAATCATCATCAGAGTCTTTATCATCAGAGTTGTCCTCCATATCAGAGTCTAGCAGTCGGTGATCATCGTCTGTCGTCACATCATCATCTAGAGGTTCTTTAAAATTTATCCCCACTCAACACATGGCCCGAGCATTCTCACTAAGCGGGTAGTCGTAGTCTAACTACCAAAGCTCTACATCAGCCGGC
>NW_025849158.1:0-2339 GCF_002878395.1 Capsicum annuum
AAGTGGGTGCAAACGCATTGGAGACCAGGCTCCCTTCTACATATCAAAAGTTACTACCCTCACAAAACTAAACTTTGCAAAAGCTCGCATCACCCATGTGGGTCTTGAGTTTAGTATTGTGAGGGTAGTGACTTTTGATATGTAGAAGAGATTCTGGTCTCCAATGCATTCGCACCCACTTGTGTCGAGTACCTCCAACTTACTAAATGAGGACAAATGCTCCAAAGCTTCACTAGTTAGAAGACTGCATGAGGACAACCTTAATTCAATTACGAACCTTGCTCTTCTTGGTGCGGGAGACTTACCAATTGTGCAGTTGTGGATCAGAAGCTGTGAGAGAGTAATTGAAAAGGGAATTAAGTCTTTATTTCATGCTGATAGGAAAATTTGCAAGACGTTATCAGTGTTGGATGTTGGTTATCCCAAAATAACTAATGCAGCTATTTTACCATTACATCTGCTGCTAAGGCATTAACTGATTTATCTATAGTGTTCTGTGATGAGGTCACTGATGATGCAGAGCAGATGCTGATGGAAAGACCAAACCACATCAGTAGTCAACTGTAAATACTTGATCTTTCCAGCATCGAGCCATAATGCTACCTCTGCCCCAGTATGCTTTCTGTCGTTTGCGCTGGCTTGGTATTGAACTTACTAGCATAGTTGCTAAGAGAGAAAATCTCCACGCAATCTGTAAGGTGCAACCCAGGCTTGTTGTGTGTGGTGTTGGCTGCGAATTTAGGTGCTGTGATGGCTCGCAATGGCACAAAATCCGATGACTGAAACTTAACTTTTTTCCTTTTTGTTGGCATTATTGTTTTTTATTTGATTTTTGTTGTAAGGAATCTTTTGAATTACAATGAATATCAAATGCCTTTTTTTTGGACCTGCCATTGTGATTACTCATTGAGTGCCAATTCATTGCTACTAGCATTAAGTGGCATCACCAGTTGGGCACACACCACCACTAACTATATGTGAACCTAATGTTGTTAATTTCACTTTCTTATCCAACTATGGATTACCACCTACTTCAATAGCAGGTGCAGTAACTACTTCAATAGCCATTTTGTACAACTTTGTTTTTCAAAAGAAAGGTAAAAATCAGTAGATTATGAGAGGTATTGACTAACATGACCACTAATTAAGCAAAAGAACAGAAAAAGGATTAGAGTTAGCTAATAACGATACACATGCGCCTAAATGGTTTACTTGTCCTTAGCTATGTATTCACTATTTTTGCTGGTGGGAGGTGCTAGATATTCTGTGGAATTAGTCGAGGTACACGTAAGCTGACCCGAACATCAGGGTTATCCCAAAAAAGTTGTGTATTCACTATTTTTATTTGTTCCCTTTCTTTCTAATGGTAGGTATGGTATTACTCACTAAATCAAATGTGGATGATTTATTTCATCACACTAGCTCATCATTATATCATAGCCAGTCTCCTGGTTTCACAGAATTCGAAATTAAGATGCATCTCATACCTCCATTAACACGCCTATAGATTTTATTCGCACTCATTATCCACACAAATTCGAAAAATTTAAGAGTACAAAGGTGATTCTAAACTACATCTCGCCACTCGGTATTAGCCATTATGAATTTCCACATCAAAAATTTTAGAATAGTGGTCTAAAAATCCGAAGACGAATTGCCCCATTGACAAATTAGTCCGAGAGTTCACTTGAAATAAGAAACTGGAAGATATTAATCAGTTAATCACCAATACAGCGACATACGTGCTACAATGGCCGGGATAAAGGGTTGCGATCCCACGAGGATGAGCTAACCCCAAAAACCCGTCCTCAGCTCGGATTGCAGGCTGCAACTCGCCAGCACTTCAACCTCGGATCGTTGGTGAGGAAAATTATGAAACTGCCCAACGAGTTAAGAAAACTTTACAACGTTACAAAGAACTTCAGGACAATATAGCTATCTTGGCTTGGATGAATGATCTGACACTGTGGTACGAGAACTCTTCACTTTCGATGTTGCACCAGTTGACATTTTTGAAGAGTCCGAGCAATATAGGTCAACAACCTACCACTGAGGACTAAGTACCACTTCAAAACCAAGAAAACTAAAATAACAAAAGATTTAAGCAAAAGAATATGAACAAAATGTTAAAGAAGAATCAACAATTATTATATTTACTCACAAAATCAGGTCGGAGCGAACGCCACAACAAAGAGTAATCCATTCCTGCAAATCAAATAAAATGGTAACATAAAACTACACACATGCATCTACAAGGGCTCATTTGATACCAGGGATAAAGGATAACTAATGCTGGAATTAATTTTACGATGAGCTTTTGCCATGTTTGGTTCGGATAA
>NW_025849159.1:0-837 GCF_002878395.1 Capsicum annuum
AAAAGAAAAAAGATAAGCTGGCAGTAGGAGTATTTTTGGCGCTTCATTAGCAACACACATGATTAATGCAACTCTTGTTTCCTGGTGCATAGGAGTTGTTACTAAAGGTTGGAGGAGCATTTACTTTGGCTTGGTCTATAATACTTCTACTAGCAAAGCACGATGTCATTTGAAAAAGGTCTGTGGATATAAACTAGAAAAAAAGTGATTCACGATTCACGATTGAATCATGATTCACGACTATCATCTCAAACCTTATGTATGTATTGATATGCACCAAACATGTAAGTTGTAACACCCCGCATTTCGGGCTAGAATAAAAACTATGACTCTGATGCGTTGATAATCCCACATCCTTAAATCCTATGCCAATTTGGCATGTTTATGTAGTATGTGAATCCATTTGAGCATGAATTTAGACCATAGAGGTCCTTCAACTCAAGGATGAGTTGAAACTATTTCGATCGATTAAGTTTTAGTGGACGTTGTAATTTGTGTCAGTTTTCATCGACTATAACTCTCTGTATATGTAGAATTAGAGAGCCTACTATGTTTCAAATGATAGGTCTTCGAGTTAACTTTCCAACGATACCAATTTTGCTAAAATCTGACATCCGAGCAAGAAGTTATGGCCTTTCAAAGTAGTATGCGTCACCTAACCAATCGCACATGGCCACTGGAAAGCATATGCGATGGCATATGCAGCGCCTATGTAAATATAAGCGAGATCATATGCGGCGCCAATGTAAATATAGGCGATATCATATGTGGCGCCTATGTAAATATATGCGATATCATATGCGGCGCATATCTTATTGTTTCAAGTGACTTAAACAC
>NW_025849159.1:937-1977 GCF_002878395.1 Capsicum annuum
TTTCAAAGTAGTATGCGTCACCTAACCAATCGCACATGGCCACTGGAAAGCATATGCGATGGCATATGCAGCGCCTATGTAAATATAAGCGAGATCATATGCGGCGCCAATGTAAATATAGGCGATATCATATGTGGCGCCTATGTAAATATATGCGATATCATATGCGGCGCATATCTTATGGTTTCAAGTGACTTAAACACTCCGTTTTTGGGGCAAAATGGTCCTTTTCCCACCTTTATTCAGCCATAAACATGAAATTAAGTCCCCAGTTCTCCAAAATACATCCACATTCATCTAAAAATTCTCAAGAACATTCCAAGGGTTTCAAACTAAAAACCCAAATAAATCAAAACTCAACCGTGGGTTTTCAAAATTGATTAGAGATTTGGAATCCCCAATCCACAGGCTTCAAGAAGCACCCATTATTTTCCAAAATAGAGGTACGCGGGATTTTTCTAAATTCTCATGGGCATAGAAAAATCATGTTTTAGAATGATTTTTTTGAATCTATGTATATATTCATGTATTGAATGTTTTAACATCATTGTTTTGGTATTTTGACCTTTCCCAAAGTGATTTGAGAATATGAATGTATGAAACCATGTATTTAAGAATGAATTCTTATTGAGAGAATGATTTTTTGTGAATTCCCTCTTATTGTGTATCAAGCTTCTATCTCTTGTAATCTTGATATCAGTGTGTTGTTGTAAACAAAAGTCTAGTGAAGCCGCGTGAAGCCTATTTTGATTCACTAGCAACTTGCTGTTCATCTTGTTGTTCTTGTGTTTGTTGGAACTGTATTTCCATCCGAGTAGTAGTATAAGTTAGAGTGTCGGTGTCATGACCTATTGGTAGTGAAATTAGACCAAGAAGTTTTTGATATGAAGTCATAAGGTTAGAGGTTAGAGTGAGGGTGACTTTTGTGATTAAATATTTATAGTTGAATAACCGTTGATTGAGAATGATTTACCCTTTTGTGGTGGTAGACTAATGTGGTGGTACCATTTATGGATTGTATGGTAGTCTATGGAGGAAGT
>NW_025849160.1:0-670 GCF_002878395.1 Capsicum annuum
ATTTATAACAATTTCCTGCATTTGAGCAAAAAAGATATGCGAACAGGTTGCCTAATATCTATTCTTTGAACATTTTTTCGAATTTCGAAAATTCATAAAGATTTTATTCTCCTACTCTATGAACTACAAAGCAACATCGAATATGAGACCAGCAAAATAGTTTCTAAAGTTGAAGCATTAAAGCTAACTAGTAATATTCAGACAGAATAAAATGAGAGAGATCAAGCACGAACGACAGCCAATCAAACACAGGCAAGAATTTGTTTTTTAGTAGAACAATATATCAAACACGAAAATCCTATGCCTTCCAGGCCTCTACATTAGTCATTCCCAACAAACAGAAGTGGATCCACGAAGAATAAAATGATAACCACAACAAAATTAAAAAGAAAGGTGTATTTACCTCTTTCGGGGCAGCAAAATGGTATAATGAGCTGATGATAGGATTCCGACCACCGAAAAACTCACAACTTCTTCGACATTTCAGACGCACCTCCTAAGAATGTATGTTTCTTAGGCGTAAAGAGAATATTTTTTCCCTCTAAGAGCCCCCCCTTTCTAACCCCTTTTTTTGTGTATTTCTGAATTTTTGAAGATTTTCTATAACCCCAAATTTTCAACCCAAAACTTTTGAACCCCCTTTGCCTCTAAAATTTCGAACTCCAAAGAG
>NW_025849160.1:770-2333 GCF_002878395.1 Capsicum annuum
GAGGGAAAAAATATTCTCTTTACGCCTAAGAAACATACATTCTTAGGCGTAAAGAGAATATTTTTTCCCTCTAAGAGCCCCCCCTTTCTAACCCCTTTTTTTGTGTATTTCTGAATTTTTGAAGATTTTCTATAACCCCAAATTTTCAACCCAAAACTTTTGAACCCCCTTTGCCTCTAAAATTTCGAACTCCAAAGAGAAAGAAGAGGAGAACCCATAAAGAAGAGGAGAGGCCAGTCAAAAAAATTCCAAAATCCCCCAAAAAATCCCTTTTTCTTGCTCAAAAGAGAGCTACTTATAAAAGGGGATTGAGGGTTCATTTTTGAAATTCAAAAGATCCGGACTCTAATGAACTGCACCTCTATTTTGATTTTCTTGAACGGAATTCCAAAAAGTGGCCAATAGAAATTGGTGAAAAGGGAATAATCTTCACAAGCCAATGAAAATACTCCACTTATGTACGAATTCGTAAGCTCTATCCGAGAATTTTGGGATTTGAATGTTGGATGAGACACCTAAGTGTGTTTCTAGAAGATTTTTGGCATCTTCTCGTATTGATTAGCGTGCAACGCGCGTGATCATAAAGAGGAAAAAGAAAATGGGTTGCATTCGGGTGCTGCATCCTATTTGAAGTCATCCGCACCTGTGGTTTTGATTTGAAATTTTCATCCTCTCGGATGCTCTAGACAATGCTTCAAGCAAAAAGTGTTAGTGCTAAACATAATTCACGAAAGAGGTATGGAGTCTTTTACCATATCTCCACGTGAGTTGTGGCCTGAAAAGCGGAGTCATCTCTTCATATACCTATTTGGAATGAAATAACCAGCAATACCAAACACATCAACCCTCTTGGTTGTTGTATAATTATGACATTTGTCGGTTGAATATGTCTTCAAAGTGGGTGTCCCTTTTGGACACCGGCGATACTTTATGCAGAACGGTCTCTACAACCGTGTAATCTTGTGCTGGTGTGGCAACCCTTTGGGTACCTATATCATTTGTTGCATGTGGAATGATAACCTCTCCGGTTATCGCCGATGATCGATTTATAAATATCCTTTAAATTATCAATCTTTGGATAATCTTACGCATTATTTGATGTTGGATACGAGGAGACTTACAGATATCCTTTTGATTTCTAGATTTTAGGTAATCCTGCACATTATCCCACTTTGAATAAGAGATGGCTTATAGATATCCCTCCAATCGCTAGCTTTCAGGTGTTCCTGCATATCATCCGACCTTGGATACAATATAACTTATAGATAATCTCTCAAATTGTTAGTCTTTGGGTAACATACACATAGTCGATCTTGGATATGACACGGCTTATAGAGAACCCTTGACGTATCAATTTGATAATCTTGCATATTCTCCGATAAGAATTTAGTTGCGACTTATGGATAACCTTGGAACTATCGATTTTTGGGCTATATTGTACACTATCTGGTTAGGATGTTGTTGTGGCTTACGGATGACCTACAGGCTATCAACTCATAGGTGATCTTGCACACTATCCTATTTCAAATAATATGACTTATAGATGACCCTCAAATTGTCAAT
>NW_025849161.1:0-1528 GCF_002878395.1 Capsicum annuum
TATATTTTTTTTATAAAACGTAAGAATTTCTTACGTTTTACAAAAAAATGTAAAACGTAAGAAATTCTTACATTTTTGTAAAAGTCAACTCCGTTAGTTGATCGTTAAGAAAAAAAGTAAAAAACGTAATAAATTATTACGTTTAGCCTATTTTGGTAACTTTTAAATAGGTGGCCTATTTTGGTCACTTTTTTAATTCCGTGGCTCATTTTGATTCTGAGTTCGATATATGTTGAAAAGCAATTTAAAATACTAAAGCTCAAATATTTTTAGGAGAACTCAAACATTTGTCCCCTTGTCTAAGGTCTTGTATTAAAGAATTGTTTTCACTTTTAATTAAATTAATTTAGTTATTATTAATAATTGCTTAGTTTGAATAAACAAATGACTAACCTATTATAAACATCTGTTGCAATAGATGACTAACTTGTTGCAACAAATAGATAATCTGTTGGAAAATAATTAAAATACTAGAGAACTCAAATATTTTTAGGAGAACACAAATGTTTGTCCCATTGTCGTAGAGACGTCTTTAATTTTAGCTAAATCAATTTAGTTATTACTAATAATTGCTTAATTTGAATCAACAGATAACTAGCATGTTGTATCAGATAATTCATCTGTTGGAAATGTCACACCCCTGTTTTTCACTGCATCCGACCCCGCTAGGGAGTTGGTCTTAGAGAAAATGAGTTTTTCCAATTAAAGTGACGTTTTGAATAGGGATTATTTTGTTTACAGAGTCGTCACTTGGAATTGAGTTTGGGTGTTCCAAGTCACCTTATTGAATCCCTATTCAAAAGGAAATGATTCTTTATTTTTGGTCTGCGAACTAGAAATCCGGATAAGAAATTCTGTTGACCGAGGGGAAGGTGTTAGGCACCCCTCGAGTCCCGTGGTCGTAGCATGGTCGCTTTAATGACTTATGTTTGGCTTAAATTAATTTTTTGGATATATAATATTTGTTAGCCTAAAAGTTACTTACATCCTACTTTGAATTTACTTTAAATTATTTAATTATATTAATGTGTGGCTTGCCAATAGCAATACTTTCCGGTCATACCACAAGTTTTGATACATTTGTCGTGCCTTTGAGGCATTTATGAGTCGTTCCTATTTTGCTAGTCTAAATAAGCACCTAATAGGTTTAAAATCTACCCAACCCAATTCAATCGGCTTCAAACGGTAGGTTAATTTATTATAACGAATGGTCGGTAGCAGGGCTTTCCAACTTCATCGTTAATTTTCACTTGTATATTAAATATTAATCATTTAGAGGCTAAGAACCTAACTCATTATTTTATGAATTCACTCCCTTACTATAGGTTTTTCCTTTTTTTTTTTTCTTATTTTATCAATTATAATGGGGCTTGAATAAAATTGTACTTCATTCACATTTCACTTAGTCTGATATTATAAAGATAATAAGCTAGTTAGTTTTTTTTTTTTTTTAATTTAGAACCAAAGTATTTTCGATCTAATGTTCTATTCCGAACCAAATGAATTAACAATAGGATAAGTTTATACT
>NW_025849162.1:0-1861 GCF_002878395.1 Capsicum annuum
GAGGGTTTTGAAATCCATTAAAATAATTAGTAAGCAAATGACAAATTCTTGACTTAACTAATTACTATTTTTATTAAGGCGCAACAAATAATAATAACTATTCTTCCAACATAAAATAAACAACTTTACATGCTAAAAAAATATATCTACCAACAATAAGTTTAAACAAGATATGGGTATTGTTTTTCAAGTAAAGATCTAAACTTTATTCAAAATAATCAAAAAATAAAGTAAAAAAAGAGAAACAATCAATATTATCTATTCTTTTCAACATAAAGGAAATAACTTTACATGCTAAAAACAAATATATCTACCAATAATAAGTTTAAACAAGACATGGGTATATTTTTTCAAGTAAAGATCTAAACTTTATTCAAATAATCAAAGAATAAGGTTAAAAGGCAAAACATTCAACATTAACTATTCTTCTAAACATAAAGAAAATAACTTTACATATGAAAAATAAATGTATCCAACAGCGAGTTTAAAAAAAGCATAAATACATCTTTTAAGCAAAGATTGAAACTTTATCCAAAATAATCAAAGAATAAAGTCAAAAAAGGCACATACAACTATTGCTAGCTCATTTTTATATCATGAACATGAAAATAATTAGAATATAAATACAACAACGTCCTAGGGCCTTCAAGGCCATCTACAACATACAATCCCAACAAATAAAATTATATCTATGAACTACGAAGAAGAAGAAAAATGAAGAGAAAAACGATAATAAAAACTAAAATAATAATAAAAAAAAAGGTGTGTTTACCTTTTGGGGGGCAGCAAAACAAGACTACGAGCTTTGTTGGAATCAATCACCACCGAAAAACGTCGCCGGCAACTCAAAAATTTTGATTACCCGATCAACTTTATGAAACAAAAATTTTTACTAAATAAAAATAACTATATTTGCTCAAAAGGATTTTTTTGCCCCTTTGTAGCCTTGAACAACAAGGGTCGGGACATCCACGAAACCCCAAAACAGTTTATAAGATGCAAGAAATGCCATGAGATGCGATAATTAAAATTTACATAATCGAAGCACATAAACACATAAACAGTTAATCAAAGACGAAATAAAACATTTGGTTAGAACATAGTAAGATCCCCAGAAGAGTCGCCATTTCTGTTTTGCAGAAATTTGACTTTTGAAGAGAGTCGCCACTTAATTTTGAAAAGGAATTAAGAAACCTTTAGAGAGTTACTTCAAACGATTCAAAATAGGAAAATTATTTTAAGTTAGAGATTCTAGATAAGCAGTTCCTATTAACGTTTTAGAAAGGTGTTAGACACCTAAAATGTCCGCTAACTTGCGGTTATCCAGACTGTTTGAAAATTGTCTTTTGATTAACTTCGAAAAGATTAATTTGTTGAAATAGTGATTTGATTTTTTCAAAAAAAAAAAGACTTGTGTAAAATAGATTTAGGCGACTTAGTAGGGATTTTAACTAAGTCTAAACAAAACTAATAAACACATAAAAGGGGAAGGAAGAAGAAAGTAAAGGATTTAGGCCATTTGGCCCAAATCAACGAGACCTGTCCTAGTCTAGTTGGGCTTCCAACCCATTTCACCTATTCTAAATTATTTTTCGAGCCTTTGGCTCGAGTCTTGCTCCACCTGTATTAAATACAACTTTGGCTTCGAGGCCGAAATGAATAAATAAATAAACGACTAAATGAATAAATAAAAAGAAGACAATAATAAAAATTGAGACTTTTTAAGTCTTTTAGTGACCTCATCAATGGGTTTTGACCCATTTTTCTTATTTGTCTATCTTCTAGCACCCGCACGCCATGTAGTGGACCTTGGGTTTAAACTTCGAACTTGACTCGAAGGGGTGAGCCTTATTTACCCATT
>NW_025849162.1:1961-2867 GCF_002878395.1 Capsicum annuum
AATACAGGTGGAGCAAGACTCGAGCCAAAGGCTCGAGTCTTGCTCCACCTGTATTAAATACAACTTTGGCTTCGAGGCCGAAATGAATAAATAAATAAACGACTAAATGAATAAATAAAAAGAAGACAATAATAAAAATTGAGACTTTTTAAGTCTTTTAGTGACCTCATCAATGGGTTTTGACCCATTTTTCTTATTTGTCTATCTTCTAGCACCCGCACGCCATGTAGTGGACCTTGGGTTTAAACTTCGAACTTGACTCGAAGGGGTGAGCCTTATTTACCCATTACGAAATTCAGGAGGAGAGGAGTCCATTTGGACTCAAGATATTTTTTGCATACAAAGAAAAGATAAAGAAATTAATATATGTTCAAGGCATAAAAGTGACATCTTTCAAAGTAAAAGAAACTATCAAGAACCAATTTTTGAATGACAAGAATAAACACACTTGCACAAAAATGAGAGCCAACAAATAAAAAATGCAAACCAAAAGTTTCACAATCATACTATGCATGAGTCAAAAATATCCAAATAATTTTATTTAGCCGCAAAAGTTTAAAATTTCTTATCATTTTGAAAAGACAAGATGCGAACAAAGAAGAATAAACATCTTGGATGAAAAATAAAGTTAGCACTTCATATCTTATATGAGGGTTTTGAAATCCAGTAAAATAATTAGTAAGCAAATGAAAATTCTTGACTTAACTAATTACTATTTTTATTAAGGCGCAACAAATAATAATAACTATTCTTCCAACATAAAATAAACAACTTTACATGCTAAAAAAAATATATCTACCAACAATAAGTTTAAACAAGACATGGGTATTGTTTTTCAAGTAAAGATCTAAACTTTATTCAAAATAATCAAAAAATAAAGTAAAAAAAGAGAAACAATCAATATTA
>NW_025849163.1:0-3685 GCF_002878395.1 Capsicum annuum
ATTGTAGACCGGTTTAATGAGTTGTTCGAGAGGATATCCCTCATACTTCTTGTCTAAGGCGATAATAGGCATTACCTGAGTGGTAATGAATTTGAATTCCTCTTTGATAGGAGGAGTATGTGCTATTTTAGTTATTGCAGGATCCACGGCCTGTGCAAAGGATTCTGGAGCTTTCATGGCATAGCTTTGTTTCGACTGTACCGATGAGCTGGAAGATGACCCTTTATCAAAGGGTTTGTTAGTCTTAAGGTCCACCAATTTAGAGGGCATTGGTGGAGGAAGCTTTGGAAATTCCGCCAAAGCCGCATACTTATTATGGAACGGTGAATGTAGTTCCGTCTTTAGTTCAGGCCTCTGTGGGACTGATGGCCTCAAGGGAGTTGATGCTGTTGGTGGCAAATCAAATGGTCTAGCCATTTTAGTTTGATCTGGTCGATTGGTGTTAACTGAGATTTTTCCCAGCGTCGTGGGTCTCATTGTGGCCCTGTAAAAATTCTCTTGTTAGAAAATTGGGAACGGAATTATTTTCTCCTTTAATAAATTCAATTTGAAAATCGAAGCTAGATAGGAGAGCTTGCCATCTAGCAAATATTTGTTTTGAAACAAGGTTTTTAACATCCTTTTACAAAATTTCTTTAGCAGACTTGCAGTCTACCCTAAGTAAAAATTCTTTATTAACAAGGTCGTCTTGAAATTTGGTGATACATAGCACTATAGATAAAATTTGGTGCAGAATTCCATAATCCGAATGTGAACCTGACTAACTGTTCCGGAGAACTTTCATTGACCTTTTGCTTCAGTATACCCCCATACCTAATATCTGAAGCATCAGTTTCTACTATCATGAAGGCTTCAGGATTAAGAATACCTAAGCAAGGAAGGTTCTGGACCAGGCTTTTGATCTTGATGACTGCATTGGTTTGATCAGGACTCCAAGGGACTGCGGTTTTCTTGAGTCTCTTGTAAAGAGGCTCACAGACCTGCCTAATGTTAGGGATAAAGTCTACAACATAATTGAGACTTCCTAAAAACCTCTGGAGTTGAGTTTTATCAGTAATTTCATTAGGAAATTTTGAGGAGAACTCAATGGCTCTATAAATAGGTTTATAACTACCTTGATAAAGATCATGTCCTAAGAATCTGATAGAAGTTTGGAAGAGCTTCATCTTCTTGGCACTAACAACCAAACCATTAAATTTAACGATCTTAAAGAAAGTATTTAAATGCTTGGTACCAGAAAATGGATCGTGAAAACAATTTTTCAGAATTATAGAAACAGTATGTAAGAGAAAGGTAAAACAACTTACAAATTTATTAGAACTTCAAAGAAATATTACAAAACAGTAGATTTTACAAGAGAATGGGCAGGAGAGAATTTTCTAGAGTTAGGAAATTTTCGGATGCCTTCTCCTAGATTACAAGATGTCTTATATAGACTAGAGAAAAATAAATTATACATCTGATGTGTACATCTGTAAGGTTCGGATTTAATCTCTTAAAGTAGATTCCTTTCTTGAGTGGAACTGCCTTTTGAAAAAGCAGATGTTCTGAGTGGAGGTGCTTTTTGAAAAAGCAGATGTGCTGTCTGAGCAAATTTATCCTTTTCTTTTTAGAAAAGCCAATTCTTCTGGCTTTTATAAAGATGATTGATTGCTTTTTAAAGCCAGTAAGGTCTTGTAGATTCCCTGCTAGGAATAGTAGAATGCTTCTTCAAAAAGTAATTCCGGTTCTTTGAACCTCTACCTTTTGAAGGGGTCGCTTCTTTATTCTTAATAGGGGTCCATATAGGCCCTAGCAATTCCTTTGGGATTTAACATATCCCCGTTGTTGTCACTGCTTCCAGTGGAGGAGGCTTCTTCTAGAAGCTGGAGTACTTCTTCGTTGGTAGTTTCTTGGCTTTCCATATCCTGTAAAGCCTTCTTCAATCTTTCTCTAAGTGCCTGTTTGTCTTGAGCGTCACTTGCTGAAGATGTTGTTTTTCTTCCTTTGTCAGGAGTTTTAGGAGCAACTGTCTTTGGAGTCCAGCCTTTAACCTAAAGGCTACGGTTTTCTTCAAGGCAATCAATTAAGGCTCTAAAGGGGTGATTTATGTCCTTTTTCCTTGGTGTCTAAGGCATGTTACTCTTCCCTCATTACTCGTTCAACTAATAGCATGATTTAATAAATGATTTTCATGGTAATTTATGGGTTTGTGTTAGTTTTAAATAAATGTTGGGGGTTATGGTCATTAATTGTTGGATACTATTTTCCCATGTTTTTCTTATGTTTTTTCATGTTATTATTGTGGGTTGAATATGTGGTTGCATGGGAATGGTCAATTAATACTTGGTTTTGGAAACTTTATGACCTTAACATATTTGTTAAAATGACAATAAGAATAGTTTTGTCACATAGTTTGACTTTTATTGAAATCTTTGAAATTTCATAATATGGTAATGGAACCTAAATTGATTTGGTTGAATTAAAATGTTCTGGAAAGGCCTTGGTGGCCATGGTTTTGGTTTAATTGGAAATCTTGTGGGGTACATGGGAATCCCTTTAGTGTTGCCTAGCGACATTGTTTGCAAGCTATAGTCGGTATGACAATACCACTTCATAATACCTTGGAAAATAACTTTTGGAATTGGTGGTTGTGGTTATGTGTTAAAGGTTTTAATTGGGCAATAATGTTGGATTATGATAGCTAACCGTGAAGGTAACCGGTAGACGAACACTGGAAACTTATGTTTGCTGATATGAGGGTTGGTAATGGTGACCATATACTTATATGGTACATGAGAATTCCCTAAGTTTATACCTTTATATATGTATCATAGAGGGCAAAGGGTACATGGGAATCCCTGACCCCTATGATATCTTCGATTTGTGCAGCTACACGCACTGGGCCCGTTCAGGGGGTAACACTGGACCCTATAGCCCGAGGGTGTTTTCAGGACGGTCAAGCTACACATCCCAGGTTAAAGGTTTTAAATGCATACTAAACCCGGTTCCTTTCCCGGCATGATATATATATATATATATGCATGAATGTGCTTGTATTTAGTTATTTACGTTGGTTTTTAATAATGGCATTAGTTTATTCTTACTCCTGAGTACATGCTAGCGTTCACCCGCTAACCCATCTTTAAGTGTTGTATCCCCAGGCGATGCAGGAACCGGCCATACTACTTCTCCTGCTCAGTGATCTCGAATTCGAGAACAACTTTGTGTTGGACTGAAGTAGTGAGCTTCCATACTCTGACAAACTCTATTTCATGCTATGGACTTCGTTTCATATCTTGTTTATTTCTTGGTCTTTGGTTTTGGCTATGGTCAAGGGCATGTCCCAACCGGATGTTATTGGATTTCAGTTAGAGGCTTTGTGTGACTATTATGTGCATGAGCGGTGTTGGTATTGGGGTCAGCCTTGGCCTTAGTAATGGTATTGGGGTTGACGCTAGTTGGATTCTTGGTTGGATATTTGGATAGTTATGGTCATGAATTTTATTAAATTCCTTTCAATTATATTTGTCCTATTTTGTTATATGTTCCGAACTCATCTGACATAGGGTACAGGGCAGTTATGGTTGGGTATTGGGGTGGTCTCCAGTATTGATTGGGCTTGAGGCACCCGACATAACTAGGCCTTGGTTCGGGTCGTGCTAGCGGTGTTGACACCTAATTTTTGCCCTCCACGACTAAATTT
>NW_025849164.1:0-11992 GCF_002878395.1 Capsicum annuum
TAAAAATAAATGGTAGTCCTTATTTTGAGAAGTGTGTCTTGTAAGACATTATGTAAAGTGTGTCTTGTAAGACTCTTGTAGCTATAAGTGAGTCTTTTGTAAGATAATGGTATGCATGTATGAATGAATGAAAGCTACTGCTGAACTTTTTATTTTCCTTCTCTTAATCTCCAAATTCTAATAGTGGTATCAAGAGCCATTCTTCTTGAGAGATCTGTGAAGGCAGAGAGATGAACAATAGTAACAATGGCATCCAACAGCTTCTTGGGTGCATGACCTCCTATGTTTACAGGAGAAAATTATCACATATGAGTGATAAAGATGAAGGCTTATCTCAAAGGTCTAAGTATAAGGGAAGCAATTGAAAGTGAAAATGATCCCCCTCCACTAGGACTAAATCCAACTGTTGCACAAATAAAGAATTATAAAGATGCAAAGTCCAAGAAACCTAAGGCACCCACTTGTCTTCATTCAGAACTTTCAGATGTGATTTTCACACGAATAATGGCTTGTGAAACACCTAAAGAAGTATGGGAGAAGCTAAAAAAGGAGTTCGATGGAAGTGACCGAGTGAAAATTGCCAAACTCTTAACTCTCAAAAGAGAATTTGAGATGATAAGGATGAAAGAAGGAGATACTGTGAAGTAGTACTCTGCTAAACTTCTGGAAATTGTAAATAAAATAAGATTATCTGGTGAAACTTTTCTAGATTCAAAGGTTGTGGAAAATATAATGATAAGCTTACCAGCAAGGTTCGAGTCCAAGATTTTAGCAATAGAGGAATCTTGTGATTTCAAGACTTTATCTGTTACAGAGCTGATTAGCAAGTTACAAGCCCAAGAACAAAGAACAAGTATAAGAGATGAAGAAGTAGAAGAAGTGGCATTTCAATAAAAGCACAAAGGCAAGCAACCAATGAAGGACAATAAGAGGATGAAAAGAGATAAAGGAGCAAAGAGAAAGCCATGGACAAAATCTTCACAGAAAGGAAAGTTTCCTCCTTGCGCCCACTGTAAAAGAACCAACTATCAAGAAAAGGTTTGCTGGTTCAAAGAAAAGCCATGAATTCAGTGTAGATTTTGTATAAAAATGGGTCATATAGAGAAGAATTGCAGGGCTAAGTAGAATCAACCACAACAACACCATATTCAGCATGCAAACTTCATTGAAGAGTTAAAAAAGGAAGAAAGCTTGTTTATGGCTACTCATGAAGAAAACACAACCAACCAATCCAAATGGTTCCTAGATAGTGGGTGCACGAGTCACCTGCCATATAATGAACTCATGTTTCACACACTTTACAAGTTAGATAAAGATAAAGTTAGGATGAAAAATAGTGCAACATTACAAACACATGGAAATGGTTCAGTTTTCTTTCAAACTAAACAAGGTACAAAGCTTATACATGATGTGTTGTATATTTCTTCTTTACTATGTAACCTGTTGAGTGTTGGCCAAATGATGTCTAAAGGCTACTCCTCACTTTTTAAAGAAAATCATTGTTTGATTTTTGATACTGATGATACTTTGGTTGACAATGTAGAAATGGTGGATAGGATATTTATAGTAGATGGAAAGTTTGATAGTGTTAATTTTGTAAGATTGGATGATTCATGGTTATTGCACAGAAGATATGGGCATTTTAACTATGCCACTTTAAAATCTATGTATGAGAAGGGGTTGACTAGGATTTACCTGAGATCTCACAATCTAAACAAGTTTGTGGGTCATGTTAGATGGGTAAGGTTTACAGAAAGCATTTCCTAAAAGTGCTAAATGGAGGGCAACTGAAAAGCTTGAACTTGTTCACACTGATGTATGTGGACCTGTAAAGACATCATCCTTGGGCCAAAAAAATATTTTGTGTTATTTATTGATGACTTAACAAGGATGACTTGGGTGTATTTTTTGAGTAGCAAGTCTCAAGTATTTTTCGTCTTGAGTTTTAACAGTTTACAGTAGTCTAATTGGTAGTTTGCTATATTTGATAGAAACAAGACCTGATCTCATATTCGCAGTAAGTCTTTTATCGAGGTTTATGCATTCTCCAAGTCAAGCATCTTGGTATCGCTAAACGAACATTGAGGTATATTAAGAAGGTTTTGATGACATGAAAAAACTTCTAGATATTCTTTTACACTTGGTTTAGGCATGTTCTTATAGAATTCAAAGAAGCAAGAAGTTGTAGCTCAATCATCTACAGAAGCAGAATAAATTATTGCTGTTGGTGCATCTAATCAGGATTTATGAATACGAAAAATTCTACGTGATCTAGAGCAAAATCAAATTAAAGATACTGTTATTAAGGTTAATAACATGTCACCAATTTCTATCGCCAAAAACCCAGTGCAACATGGTTGTAGCAAGCATACAAATGTGAAGTTTCACACTATCAGGCAAGCAAAGAAGGATGGAGAAGTTAATCTTGTTCATTGCAGCTCCGATCAGCAGATTGCAGACATTTTGACCAAGGCTCTTCCTAAAGGGTAATTTGAAGTTTTAAGGGCTATGCTGTGAGTATTCAAGAAGAATCTCAAGGAGGAGTGTTAGACTATAAGATTTTTCTAGATAGTCTTTTGTTTAATAGTTTCTTTTAATACTATGTTTAGTTTTATTTTAAAAATAAATGGTAGTCCTTATTTTGAGAAGTGCGTCTTGTAAGACCTTATGTGAAGTGTGTCTTGTAAGACTCTTGTAGCTATAAGTGTAGTCTTTTGTAAAATGTTGGTATGTATGTATGAATGAATGAATGCTACTGCTGAACTTTTTCTTTTCCTTCTCTTAAGGTCCAAATTCTAACACTCTTCTCACAAAAATTGCTTGTCTTCTATAGGGCCCTCCTCTGAAGAGACCATCGGTAATTGGTAAATCTATAAGAAGGTTGTATTATCTTCATCCAGATGCGGAGTTGTTTCCTTCATCAGTTTCCATAGTCTCTAGCTCATCTGAATTTCTTATTTTTATTCCTACTAGTTGCAATGTCTTTATCTACACCTGCTACTTGTAATGTGTATAATTATGCTTTTCTAGTTGTTACTAGTACCTTATCCCTTCCCCTTGTAATATAACTCACACTATTAATAAAATTAATTTGTTCTGGCATTAAACATTAGGGCACATTCCCTTTCATAAGATGCATAATATTCTTTTTTTAGATAAAGTTTCCTCTAAACAACCTTTTATATGCTCTATATTCCCTATGGAAAGGAAACAAAAATTACCTTTTTCTCAAAGCCTCATTAATATAACTTTTCCCTTTCAATTAGCGCACACAGATATTTGGGGTCCATAAAAAACCAAGACATATAATGTTTTTAGGTACTTTCTTACTTTAGTAGATGATTACATTAGGGTTACATGGACTCATCTCCTTTCTTCCAAAGAACACTGCATTGTCTATTCTCAAAGCTTTCACTAGTGTAGTCCATTTTCACTCTAAAATTCAATGTATCAGATCATACAATACCCGTGAAATAGGTAGGAGCTCTGAAACATCCATTTTCTTTTCTAGTCACGACATCCTTCATTGAACAACCATTCCTCCCACTCTACACCAAAAAAGAGTGGTGAAGATAAAACACAAGAACCTCTTAGAGGTTCCTAGAGCAAACACAAGAACCTCTTAGAGGTTCCTAAAGCACTTTTATTTCAATCCAAACTTCCTCTTACATATTGGGGTGAATGTATCTTAACTAACACGTAACTCAACTCATCAATAGAATGCCTCCTTTATTTTTGAAAAAATTTATCCCCTTATGAAAAACTTTATGGATATCAATCCTTTTATGAATATTTCAAATCTTTTGGGTGCTTATGCATAGCCACTTCTCCTAAATTTTGTAGGGATAAGTTCCAATCTAGATCCATTACTAGTTTGTTGCTAGGTTATCCATGTGGTAAAAATGGGTACAAGCTCTTGTCTTTTACTAGCTTTTCTATTTTTTCCTTTAGGGATGTGTTCTTACATGAATAAATCTTTCCCTATATGTCTGTTTCTACCATTTTTCCTTCTTCTCTAGTTTCTTTTGCTGATATACCCTCTTCTACTCCTACGGTGTCTCCACCTATATCTTTTATATCTCATATTCCACTATATTTCCATCCTCTTGATCCTTTATCTTCCTCTACTACTTCTGCATCTCCCTCTCCTTCACTTCTACCTCCTGCTACAAGAAATTCTACCACACACACTGCCAAACTTGCTTACTTTGATTATATTTGTTTCTTTGTCTCTTTATGTGCACCTGGTTCTTATCCTACCAAGGTCTCTACTATTGAAATTCACATGCATGAGCCTCAATATTACCGTCTCACCCCGCTTGTCAAAAGTCCATGCTAGAGAAATTATAGGCTCTTGATGCCAACTATACTTGAGATATTGTCCCTTTTCTTTTACATAAGAAGACCATCCCTTCTAAGTGGGTCTATAAGATCACACAGAAGGGCTGATGGGTCTGTGGAGAGATACAAGGACAGATTAGTCATTAGAGGTGATATTTAGAAGAAAGACATTGATTTTAACAAGAATTTCTCTCCACTTGTGAAACTTACTACTATTAAATAAAGACATTGATTTTAACAAGAATTTCTCTCCACTTGTGAAACTTACTTCTATTAAATGTTTGCTAACTCTATCAGTAAAAAAGAATTGGACTATTTTTCAATTGGATATTAATAATGCCTTTCTTCATGATAACCTCTATAAAGAGGTTTATATGATGATTCCACTTGGTTTTGAGGTGCCTTAGTCTTCTTATACTTATCCCTTGGTATGAAGATTAAGAAAACTCTTTATGGCCTTAGGTAGGCCTCCAGACAATGGCTTGCCAAACTATCTGAAGCTTTGCTTTCATAAGGCTACATTTCTAGCAAAAATGATTACTTTTTTTCTGCTAAAAATATTTCTGGGTGCTTGGCTCTATTGGTTGTTTATGTGGATGATATCTTGCTAGTTGGTGATAATTTATCTGAATGACTGCTTACTCTTTTTCCGCTAAAAATATCTCTGGGTCCTTGGTTCTATGGTTGTTTATGTAGATGATATCTTGCTAGTTGGTGATGATTTATCTTAATGAATTCTTTGAAGTTTTTCTTGGACTCCTAATTCAAGATTAAGGATCTTGGTACTATACATTACTTCTTGGGTTTGGAGGTGTTTTCTCATCCTCTTGGTTATGTAATGAGTCAATAGAAATATGCTTCAGATTTGTTGACTGAATTTTATTGCGATCATTTTGCACTTTTTACTACTCCTTTGAATCTTTCTATTAGGATTTGGTTGGATATGAGTGCACCTATTACTAATCCTAGTTTATATAGGAGATTGATTGACAAGCTTAACTTTCTTCAACACACCAGGCCTGACATTTCTTTTGCTGTCCAACTCTTAGTCAGTTTTAGTAGCATCCTCAGGTGCCTCATATGATGGCTACATTGCATGTACTTCATTATCTTTTGAATGATCCAACTCAGTGCATTTTTTTTTTTGATTTTTCTCTTTTAGGATATTCTGACTCTATTGGGCAGGTTATTCTTCCTCCAGGAAATCTTTTTCTATCTTCTTCATTACCTTGAGTAGTTTTCCCATCTCTTGGAAGAGTAAGAAGCAGCCTACTATCTCTATATCTTCTGCTAAGGCTGAGTATTGTGCTCTTCGCAATATTATTACTGAAATTTCTTGGTTTGTCCAGCTTCTTAGTGACCTTGGACACTCTATTTCTTCTCTAATTCCCATTTATTATAACATTCAATCTGCTTTACACATTTCAAGAATTTGATTTTCTATGAACGTATGAGGCGCATTGAGTTGGATCGCCATTTGTTCGTGAATGCTTACTACTGATCTCATTTCTTAGCATTTTCTGTGTATTACCCAACAATTGGCGGACATCATGACCAAAGCTTTGCCTGGACACCTTCACTATGCTATTCTTTACAAGCTTGGTATGTTCTCACCCTCCATCTTAAAGGGGTTTTAGCGGATCTCATATACAGCTTAGGGCCCAATCTGGCTAGACTGGCCTAGTAGTCACAATGTTATTCCTGCCCGCTTTATATTTTCCTATTATTGTATTTTCATTTTATTTCTATTGTGATCTAAATACATATATAGACCAGATATATATGTATTGGTCAACAAGTCATAATGGAATAAATCAACTTTTTCTTTTCCTTTTTCTTCTTTATCCTTATTCTTCATCTTCTTCACTGTGCTTAGGTTTTTAGTTTATATTAATTCTCGATTATACATGATCCATGAAAAAGTTAACAATATAGACAAGAGTATTCGACTTCCATTATTACAGTCTGGAAACAGAGTTTTATAATATCCTAAGCATCTGTTGTCTATATGTCATCAATGACTACAAAGTATCTCTTTCTTTTAAGAAGATTTTGCAGTCGATCTTCTAGTTGATCCTTAGTTTCATCACTTGTAGTAAAAATAATACCTAGAAGTACATTTCTTATACAATGCTCTTGTAAAACAGTAACTGCTGCATGAATGTCAAAGTGAGACATAATGCGTGGATCGCGGGAGAGGTTTGTAGCCAAAGTTTCCTATCCAATTCTTCCCATACATATAATTAAGACAACTCTTCATTCCCTTTCTCTGCTTGCAAATTGATCCAACATCATCTCTAATTCATTTTCATCACCATCTATTATATTCTTGGGCTGCTCAACTGCATGTTCAGATAAACAAGCAAGAGATTTAATTTGTAATTTTAGATTTTGAATGTTGTCCAATGTTGCCATCCACTGTTTCATGTCAGAATCAATGTATTCTAGTGCTTGTTCCAAGATGAAAATGATTTTCCATATGGCTCTGCTTCTTTCCTTTATATTTTGTGCTAAGAAAACAATTTTTGATTCTGAGTCAACCATGTCTTCTAGACAGTATGCTTGTTTTACAATTTGAGCTTCCAAGATGTTAATGCCTTTAGATATCTGTTGCTTTCCATGGTTTCTCTATATTAGATCTCTAAGATTTGAGATTTTCATAGAACGGTTGGAAATCACATCCAGTAAGTTGCATTGATTGGTGTATGGTTCTCATAAGACAAGTAATAGCAGCATAAGCCATATGTTACTCTTTATATCTTGATTTCTCTCTTATTGTGCTATAAAAAAAGGGAGTTTCTTCACAGAAAAGAAGGCAGAATATGGACTTGAATATTGTTCATCTACGATGTCGTTCTATTGCTATTGGCCTTGCCTATAAATTTTGCTTCTTTTTTCGTGGTTAAATTTGTGAAAAAATTATGAGAAATATGAATTGTGGCGTCCAATAAAAAAAGGCTGAATATTTCTCTGTATGACAATGGATGAATTGCCACAGGCCTTTCTTTTACTAATTATTTTTTAAACAAGCTAGCTTTCTTTATATTTCTATCTTGGTCCAAAATCCATGTAGTGCGCTGTTTTTTTCTTTTTAACTTTGTGAGGTGCCTTATTGTATTATTTTTTGCGGATGATGTAGACTTGATTGATAAGACCCGTGGTGGAGTTAATGCTAAGTTGGAGGTTTGGAGGCAAACCCTAGAGTCTAAATGGTTTATGTTAAGTAGGTCCAAGATGGAATATTTGGAGTGTAAGTTCAGCAAGGTGTCGCATGAGTCTAATGTGGTTGTAAATATTGATACTCATTCCATTCATAAGAGTGATAGTTTCAAGTATCTGGGGTCTATGATTCAGGGGAATGGAAGATCGACGAGAATATCACTAATTGGAATGGGGTAAAGGAGGTTTGCTTCCAGAATCTTGTGTGATAAAAAAGTACCTCCTAAACTGAAAGAGAAGTTTAACAGAATGGTGGTTAGACCATATTTGTTGTATGGGATGGAGTGTTACCCTATCAGGAAGTCTTATATCCAAAAGATGAAGGTGGAAAAAAGAAGAATGCTATGATGGATGTGTGGGTGTCATAGGAAAATAAGATTAGAAATGAGGCTACAGGAGATAAGGTAGGAATTGATTTGGTAGAAGACAAGATGAGGAAAGTGAGGTTGATATGGCTTATATATGTGATGAAGAGGGGCATGGATGCCTCTATGCGGAGGTCTGAGAGGTTGGCTAGGGCTGGATTCAAGTGAGGTAGATGTAGACCGAAGAAATGTTTGAGGAAAGTGATTAGACATGGCATAGAGAAGCTTGAGCTTACCAAGGACGTGACCTTAGATAGGAAGGTGTGGAGAAGTTATATTAGGTAGAAGGTTAGTAGGAACAAATGGGTTATCCCTAGTAGGTAGGAGGACTTTGTTATCCGTATTAGTAGCTATAGACTAGTATTATCATAGAGTGTTGTATGGTTTATTGTATTACTTCGTGAGTCTTGTTTATGGTATTATTAAGTGTGGTAATCTCTATTGTACCTTTTACTTTTAGTATTCCTTTTCTATATTATTTTATCTTGAGCTTGGGGTGTATCGAAAACAACCTCTCTATCTTACCTCTAAGATAGTGGTATGAACTACATACACTTACCCTCCTAGACCCTACTTGGTGGGAATATACTGGGTATGTTGTTATTATTATTGTTATTTTTTTAATTAAAATAAATAAACTCTCAATTGGGAGAAATACAAGAAAGGGTGGCTAGGCCTCTCCTTACCAATCCTAATGAGGTAACGAACCTCTACTTATTAACATGCATAAAGAAAATAAGAGCGAGGTACTTTATGATCATCACAGAGTTTTTGATACACCCTCTGATGATATTACAAATGAGGATGCTCAAATAATGCAAAGATATAAAATACAAAATAAAAGTCGAGTTATGAACCTCAAACTTGCTTTTATAAATATATGTATTAAAAAATGGAAATTGCTCATTTAAGGTTACCTGCTGCATTTTTCTCTTATCTTCTTCAAAATTTTCCAGCTGCAGTTGATATGTCATAAGTTCTTCTTGGATTTATTGTATCTTGTTGAAGTTATTGATACTGTTGTATGATTCTTTTCACAACCCGAACTGGGGCCCTGACCGTGACAAGCACCCTGAACCATGAAGGCCCGAGAGCCCTTCTAACTTGTAATCACATACACCATCCATATACGAAAAGAAAGTGCGGGAAATATAAAATGAAGCAGAATCATGGTCATAACTCTGAAATCTGTTCAACAATACGAAAATAGTTTTTCTTTAAACATAAAAGCAACATCTTTTTCTGTCTACGAAATCTCTACTACATAATACATCAAAACTTGTCTGAACCTGGGACAAGGCCCCTAGTAGACCAAAACCATAATAAATGATGAATGATTAAAAGAAAATAAGCCTTTTGAAATATAAAAGGCTCACCAAATTCACTCTTCACTCCTTCCTGAAGAAATCTACTGCTTATCAGGACCCCTAGATTGAGCCTCAGAACCTGGAAGTTCGGGGGTCAATACAGATGTACTGGTACGCAACAAAATCCAAAATAATGTGTTTATATATAAAATATGTGAGAGCAATTCACAAATCATCATGCATGATATAGTTCAAAACACTTGGGCACTTATTTAATAATCATAAAACATTCATGTCAGTATAATTAAATTCTTTGTATTACTTCTGAGTTAGGTGACATTCCCCTACAAGTCTGATAATCCACAGGATATATGGAATCTGCCATTGAATCGGCGGGGAAGCCCTCAAACCAAGTTTTCCACAAAGGTTGGAGTGTCTGAGCCTGATATGCCACAGGGCACTAGGCCAGCATAGAATAATATACCCGTATCGGCAAAACACGGTTTTGGGCAATGAGTTGTCTGAACTAGTTCTTTCTTCGAGGAACCACCTAACATCTCTTTATGCCCTATTTTAGCCTTTTCTGAACATGTATTACTCTAAATTCAAAATCATGAGATTCTGATAGAAATCTGATTTCTATACTAGTCTGTGTCTGTTATGGCATTGTCTGATTTGGTATCGTCATACAAGACTTGCAAGTCGAATAATTATGTCATAAAGTGCCAACAATGTTTAGGCCATTTGAACATGCATATATAGTATAAGAAAATTCATATCTCAAATCATAAGTCAAAATCATGCAAAGGCTTTCCATTCATTCAACAATTAAAATAAGTGGTGGCCAATTTCTCAAAAACATTCCTGAAGTTTCTTCATTTATCAATCTCAACATTGTAAATAATAATAACATTCCTCTCTCCCATTATTAATCATCATAAAATTTACATAAGATAATGAGCATCTTGATTCCTTCTTTAAAACCAAGAAATGTAAGGATTCATAACTTGTTAATCAAGTAACAAATTAACAGGAGAGGAGAAGATCCGATATTTCAAGCTCTCAATTCACAATTCAAAGTTTCAATGCATACATACATATATACTAATCAAATAACTTTCAACGGAAGGCATAAATAAAAACAATATTCTCAAGGATTCTAAAACATGATTATAATTGTAAATCCAAAACCCTTCCCGTAAAATCATGATTTCTAAACCTTTTGCATAATTAAAAGAATTTTCTATGCCCATGTAGTTTTTTTAGGAAAAACCCTCATACCTTACGTTGTTTAGGAGGAAGAGTGGATTCCGAATTTCACCTTAGTTCTTGAAACTATTGGCTTGCAAAGATGAACTCTTGATCATAAAAGAAAAGCTAGGGTTTTCAATTGATGTTAAGAGAGTTATTTTTCATGAAAACCAACCTAAAGTGCTGATATGATTCTTTAATATCGTGTTTGGGTCGTATTAAAATAAGGGAAAATGACCCAATTACCCTTAAAAATGTGGATTTTAAAAGATGAAACAACTGGGCGTCGACGCGATTGGCGACGCGTCGCACCCTAATCACGCCAAGCCTCAGTACATTTACCTGGTAGTTCCTGCACAAAAATTGACCAACTCATTGGGTGATGCATTACATAAAAAAGCCCCAGTACTTTTGCCTGGCAGTTCCTGCACATAAAGAGTACAGGTGAACCCTCTTGCCATAACAAAATCACCCATTGGAGTGGAAATAGAGAAAGGTTCTGCAATTACATCGGGCTCAAACTCAAAACCAATAGCCACCTATGGGGTCACATAATACAAGGTAGACCCGGGATCAAGTAACACATACATATCACCAGAGAAAATTTGTAACATACCCGTGACTACGTTTGGTGAGGCCTCTGCCTCCTGGTAATTTGACAAAGCATACAACCAGCTGCGACCACTGTTGGCAGCTGAAGTGGTGCCCTTTTGAGGAGGCGGTGGCATGGACGAATTTGCTTGTGACTTAGTACCACCAGCATTCCTTCTAGCAGAAGGACAATCTCTCTGGAAATGACTCGACTGACCATATGAATAACATACTAGTATGCCCTACTGACACCTCTTTGGATGATGCTTACTGCAAGTCTCACACCATGGAAACATACGATGCTGCTGTGCCACACTACCCTGGGACTGGGTATCCTATGTATTCGATCCATAATTAGTCAAAAAATTTTGAGATCGTCGCTTAACTGGGGGTCTGGGCACCGGGGCACTAGTTGCAGACTGTGCATTACCCCAAAACTTTTTATTCTGCCATCTATTGCCCCAACTACTACTCTGCGGTTGACTGTGGCTCTGGTTTACTACGCTGGCCCTCTTGTCTTGCCTGTCCGTTTCCCTAGATTTAGTGATTCTCTTTTTCTTCTCCTCAACCTGCTGCATATGGACTGACAGTCTAGAGAAGTCCATGTTCCTTTTTAGCACTTCCCCCTTGCATTTAAGAACTAAGTCATCTAAAAGACAGGCTGTAAATTTCCTCATATAGGCTCTCATATTTACTGCTAACTTTGGAGCATAATGGGCTAGTTGGTTGAAACTCAGAGTGTACTCCTTGACACTCATTTTCCTTGCTTTAGTTTCATAAACTCTTCAGCTTTCACCTCCCTCAACTCTAGAGAAAAGAATCGATCTAGGAAGGCTTCCATGAACTCGCCCCATACTGTGGGCTCAGTATTTCACCCTTCGAATGTTCCCACTCGCTATACCACTGATTCACAGCTTC
>NW_025849165.1:0-1756 GCF_002878395.1 Capsicum annuum
TAGAGAAATATGTGGGTCAGCATAAGATACGTATTGAGTATGTGGGGCGCATGCAAAATATAAATAATATCATAAATTTCATAAAAACGTACATACAAACCATAATAACACACCTGGCTTGAGTGACATTGAATCATGCAACTCATAACATCTTAGATAGGAAATGTAGGAGAAAAACCTCATAAATCATTATAGATCATCATAGGCAACTTGACTTACCACATCAAAACTCAGAGTGACTAGGTATTTCAATAGACATGACTCTTATGGACAGGGGAGTTTCCTATAACTGACAACCCCACGTAAGCTACGTGGAATACCAATGTTTGAAACCCCCGTTGGTGGGAGCGTCATACTCTTTGCCAGGGAGTACAACCTTAAAACTGCAATAATCATAATTGGACTCTCTGTTTAATAATATCACCATCAAACAACCCTACGGTGGCACATAGGTTTGGGGAAATACCAAATTTCCCTCTCGGTGCTAAGTACTAATCCCCGACAAGCTCGGAACGTGTTAGGAAATCCACCACAACATCACAAGGGTCTATCATAAAGACCAAATCAAATCTTTTTCTCATTTATCAAATCATATCAATTTGTGGATTCCTAACTCAATATATTTTAGCTCAAAACATTTTAATCTTCCTCAACATCAACAAGGTATCAATGCGTTGAACCATAAATGATTCAACATTTGGACAAGGATATGAAGACTCAATACATAATGTTTTCAACAATTTAACTCATCAAAACCATCCAAAAAATACCAAGACTCATTGCAACTTCAATATCAATATTTCTCAATTTGCCATCCAACTTTCATTTAAAGGTACTTGAGACATCAACCCATAGTAGGGATATAGAATTTCCAATATTAATTATAAATTCATAATAAGGAAATAGTGGAATAATAGTATAAATCAAGGCTTAACAAATTAAATCATCATACTCTCATAATCAAATACTTTTTGGACATAATTCTATCTCAACATCATACATATATCGGATGACATAATCCCATAGCTCATGGACAATAATATAAGATAAAAAACCATATTTTCAATTCATGGTATAACATATAAAATCTCATGTCAATATAATTCAACAAAAATATCGAGCACAAGGTCGAAATGATAATCTTGTTCAAAGCCCCACATACCTAAAAATGGAAGATTAATATGAACTTCCGACTTTGGAACTTTATTCATGAAAATAATGGGTGTTTCTCAAAGCCCTTAACATGATCAATTTGAATTCCAAATCAATTTGAAATTTCGACGGTTCAATCAAGAGACATAGAAGGATGAAATTTGGAGTAGTAGGGTTGGGGTTTGAGCCTTAGGAAATTTGGAGAAAAATGAGCTATTGAATGCTCTTAATGGACTTAAATCCATGGTTTACCTGGATGGATTGGAGTGAGGATGACCAAAATACCCTTAAAATCAAATAATGTCAAATCTGTCCTTTGGTGGACTATTTTGATAGGCTGAAGTAGATCGACCATAACTTTTTTCTTTGATGGCCAAATTGAATGAAACCAATTTCATTGGTAAGAGGACATTCAGAGATTTCTATTTATATATAGTAGCTCACCCAGATCATTATGTATAAGGATTTATGATTGTTTGAAGTTGATCCTAAAATTCATCTGGCCTCAGTATTTTTTTCCTGTACATTTACTGTTCACCACTATTCATGGTAAGATCGGAATGATCATAACTCATTACTGGAGTGTCTGTTTTGGATGATCCAT
>NW_025849166.1:0-6971 GCF_002878395.1 Capsicum annuum
GCATGATGCATTTTCTTTATAAAAATCATGGGAACTTTATCATATTTTTCAGGAATGAAATGTATCGTGGACCTCAACCACACACACTGTCGGTTTGCTTCATGAATAGCTATAATCTCGCATGGTTCGATGAGATAACTATGATAGACTGCTTTGTATATCTCCAAGATATGACAGTATCCCCAAATGTGAACACATTGCATGTTTGAGATCAAGATTTATGCGGGTTAGATGAGTACCCAACATCAGCATGACCAGTAAGATCGGGACTGCAATCTTTAGAATAAAATAAACTCATGTATCTTATCCCATTTTGATGTCTTCTAGTAGGAGTAGAAATATACCTTGCTAACATATTAACCGAAGAGGCTATAAGCCTTATAGTATTTGCAAGGTACATGAGTGCATTAATTGCACTAAGATATGGTACTTCATAACCAATTCAATTTGATATATATCGAATTTCAGCAAATAATCTATTGCTTTGTAAACTCTCCAGGAGTTCCAATGATTTTCAAGCTATAAGCTTAGACAATATAAGGATTATAAATAAGTTTTCCAGAAACATTTATATGCTTCAAGTATTTTGAATCCTTAAAAATTTTTCACATAAGTTTTGTCAAGTGACAATATTCAACATTTCATGAGTGACATCTTCAAATATCTGGACTGTAAATCAAATAAGTTTTATACTTACCAAGATGCATACTTTCATGTCACTTGATAAATATTTCAACGACAGTATGGTTAAATTAACGTAGAATTAAGATCCTCGTAATTTTTCACAATATTGCTCCAATATTGTATCAAAGATATTGATTATATCATTTTATATCGGTTCACAATGTGACATAACATTTTGAGATCTCATTACTTCATTATTTTCAGGTACCTGAACCTCTCATAAGGTTTCATGAAGTGTTATGTCGTAGATATTGCCTTCCTATTATGATTATTTGCTCCTTATTCTTTTCAAGAATTTTTTCATTTGGAACCGATTGGTCTACCACGCTTCACACATGCATAGACTTTGTCCTTCATGGATACAAAATTGGAGAACTTGCAGCTTAAATATGAAATGCTTTCAGCATTTGACTTGAATTATCTTTCGAATGAGGATCTGGTGATAATTCTAACATATTTCGTAGCTGCTTATAATCTTCCCTTTATGTTAGAAAAACTAACATACATCCTCTACTTTGAGGAATCCATCTTTGTGCATCATGGTATATTCATTAATCGTATACCGCACATCAAAACTATTAGATGGAATAGTTGGTTCATGATCTTGAACCAATTAAGGGGGAAAAAATAATCATAATTTATTGGTTTAATGCATACAAATGTTATTGCATACAACATATCATATTTCAGACCAACACATGAAGTTTTGTTCTCATTAGCGATGATTTAGCTATTTATCGAAGGCATTCAATCCCAAATCATCATCATCAAGATAACTTTCTTGATTGCACAATCTGAAAATTATGTTCTTAACTCAATTTTATTGAGCAAACAACTTTATGAATGTCAAACTGCAAGTTGATAATGAATGTACATGTGATCATCTTATTGATGCATCTTTTCAACATATCACATGATAGGTGAATAGGCCCATATTTACCTTTTATATTTTCCAGATTTAAGTAATTCAATCCCAACATTAGTTGGTCCAACCAACTTATCATGAGAACAAGCGACATAAACAATTCTCGAAGAACCTTCTAATTCTTCAATACATGTCTAATATTCAATATGCACATCTTCGAGATGTCACAATCGTTCATATCAATTTTATGAACTTTTATTCTAGTAAACTCTAAGTTTACCATGACATGTACTTTTTTCTTTAGTAAATTTCAGATTTACTATTACATGAATAAATTTCAGATTTACTACTTTAGAAGTAGATTTCGAAATAACTCTTCTCAGTTATTCTGCCTCATTCGGAGGTGAGTTGTGATACCATCACAATCAAGTGCACGTTTACATTAATAAGCTTCTCATTCCCCAAGAATGAAATATAATCATGCCTTAAGCGTATCAAATTATGATAGCTACTACAAAAGAAAATTGAGACATACATATGATTTATTGCTACCACATTCAATTCAGGGAATAGAGCATATCAATGAGATATATTTCATGACTTTTTATCAAATACCCATTATTTTACCTTAGCCATCATAATATCATCAATACATACATTGAGATCCAATCTCAATGTCTTATCCATATAAAAGCGTCTTAGGCATAAATTGATGGGACTTGAACTCAACATATTATCATTCCTTTTGATAATATTGTTCTTGAGGAATAAATTTAAAACATAAACGGTTTCAAACCAATTATTTTTCCTCAAATTCAACAATAATTATATTATTTGTAGCAAAAGATAAATAACATAAGAAATTACTAACCTTGAATTTCTTAAGATTTATAATCTCACTTTGTTTGACAGAGTCTCGTATTGATAATGTGTTATAAAATAAGAAAGAATAAAGAAGAAGAGTAGAGAGAATAATTATTTTTTCTCTTGAGGGATGATTTACAATGAAGGAAGTCCTTCTATTTATAGGGAGAATTTGCTCCTAGTTTCACACTAAAAGATAAATACATCAAATCTTGATAGATATCAACTAGATCTAATTAGATCTTGATAGACATTCAATATAATGTAAATACATTTATAACACTCCCCCTTGAATGTCTAGATAAATAATGTGCCTCGTTAAAACCTTACTAGAAAAAACTCAGTGGGAAAAAAAATCTAGTGAAGGAAAAAGAGTATACATTTCTAACAATACGCATATAGGTTGCCTCATTGAAAGCTTACAAGAAAAATCCAGTGGGACAAAACCTCGTAAGGGAAAAAGAGTACAACGTGTATTAACCTTCCCTAATGAGAACATCCTTGAACCTTTGTATCTCGATCTTGTGCACCATCTTCTTAAAAGTTGTAATTGGAGAAGATTTGGTGAATAAATCAGCCACATTTTCATTTGAATGAATTTGTTACACGTTGATATCGTCATTCTTTTGTAGCTCATGTATGTAGAAAAGCTTTGATGAAGTGTACTTCGTTCTATCTCCTTTTATGAATCCTCCATTAAGATGTGCTATGCGTGATGCATTATCTCCGTACAAAATTGTGGGTAGATTGTCATATTTCACACCACATTTTTCTCGAATGAGATGTATCATGGACCTCAACCATACACATTCTCGGCTTGCTTTATGAATAACTATTATCTCAGCATGATTCGATGAAGTGGCTACGTTAGACTGCTTTGTATATCTCCAAGATATTGCAGTACCACCACATATGAATACATAGCCTATTTGAGACCGAACTTTATGTAGGTCAGATAAGTACCTAAAATTAGCATGACCAATAATATCGGGACTGCAAACTTGCTAACAAATTAACTAAAAAAAATGGCTCTATCAGACCTTGTAATAGTTATAAGATACATTAGTGCATCAATTGCACTAAGATAGGGTACTTCATAACCAAGGAGTTCATCATTCTTTTCTTGAGGTCAGAATGGATCCTTATTCAATTTTTGCATGTTTCTCATTTAAGCAAATACTCTATTGCTTTTGAAAATTATCCAAGAGTTTCAATTATACTTAAATCATCAAATTATATCTTATGAAGATGATAAAAGTTTTTCAGAAACTTTATATGCTTCAGGAATTTTGAATCCATTAGGGATTTTCATATGGATGTTTGTCAAGTAACACTATCCAACATGTCAAGTGTGACATCTTCAAGTGTCTGGACTACAAATCAAATGAGTTTTACGCTTACCAAAATACATCCTTTTAGGCCACTTGATAAATATTTCTACGTCAGCATGCTTAAATTAACGTAGAATTCAGATCCTCATAATCTTTTACAATATTGCGCCAATATTGTATCAAAGATATCGTCGACGATATCTTATTTTGTATCAGTTCACAATGCGACATAACATTTTGAGATCTCATCACTTCATTATTTTCAGGTACCAAGTACCTAAACCTCTCATAAGGTTTCATGAAGTATTATGTCGTAGGCTTTTCAAGAGCACATTGCCTTCTTGTCATGATTATTTGCTCCTTATCCCTTTTAAGGATTATTTCATTTGGAACCGATTGGTCTATCATGCTTCACGCATGCATAGACTTTATCCTTTAAGGACACAAAATAGGAGCACTTGCAGCTAAATATGAGATGCTTTCGACATTTGACTTGGATTATCTTTTGAATGAGGATCTAATGATAATTCCTAACATATTTTATAGATGCTTATAATCTCCCTCTTATGTTAGGAAAACTAACATACATCCTCCATCTTCTTTGAGGAATCCATCTTTGTACATCATGGTATATTTATTAATCATATACCGCACATCAAAACTATTAGATGGAATAGTTGGCTCCTGAGCTTGAACCAATTGAGAGGAAAGAAATAATCATAATATATTGATCTAATGCATACAAGTGCTATTGTATGCAATATATCATATTTCATATCAATACATGAACTTTGTTCTCATTAGTAATGGTTCAATTATTTATGGAAGGCATTCAATGCTAAACCATCATCATCAAGATGAATTATCTTGATTACACAATCTGAAAATTATGCTCAATTTATATTGAACAAGTAACTTTATTAATGTCAAACGTAGGTTGACCATTAATATACATGTGATCATCTTATTGATGCATCTTTTCAACATATCACATGATAAGTGAAGGTTCCTTATTCACCTTTTATTTTTTTCAGATTTTGAGAGATCCAATCTCAAAATTAGTTGGTCCAACCAACTTATCATGAGAACAAGCAACATTAAAGTTTATGAAGAATTTTCTAATTCTTCAATATATGTTCAATACTCAGTATGCACATCTTCGAGATATCACAATCGTTCATGTCAACTTATGAACTTTTAATCTAGTAAACTCCAAGTTTACCATGATATGTGTTTTTGCTTTAGTAAATTTCAGATTTACTATTATATGAATAAATTTCAGATTTACTACTTCTGAAGTAGATTTCAAAATTATTCAACCTCTTTCGGAGGTGAATTGTGATACAATCACAATCAAGTGCACGTTTGCATTAATAATCTTCACATTCCCCAGGAATGAAATATAATCATGCCTTAAGTCTATCAAATTATGATAGCTTATAACCTCTTTCAAGATTTTGCTATTTCAGAAATAAATCGAGGCATACATATGATGTAGAGAATTTTTCTCTAGTATATCTTATAATCATATAAGCATGTGAAAATATCATCATTTTTTATGATCATTATCATATTGTTCCTCCACGCGTATATTCGTGCATTCAATCACTTGTCTTCTTTCAGATATATTATGCACTGCTACCACATACAACTCAAGAATGAAGTAAGTTGTTATATTTCAGACTTATCATATATTGCTACCACATTCACTTCATGTAATGGAGCATATTCAATGGGTCGAATTTCATGACTTTTCATTAAACACCCATTATTTTGCCTTAGCCATCATAATATCGTTAATATGGTGTATTGAGATTCAAATTCAACATCTTATCCATATAAAGGCGTCTTAGGCATGAATCGATGGGACTTGAACCCAACATCTTATCATCATGATACATCGGGACTCTAACCCAAATTCGATGTCTTACTCTTTGTGCGATGAAATTTGAATCCACAATTATCAAATACATGCTATTTATGTACAATCAATGTTAATATGAGATCCTTTATTTATTTTAGGAGTAAGTTATGACAAACAAAACATATATATATATATAGCTTCACTTCTCAATTCAGTCACTATTATTATGGAGGTCCAATTGCTAGTATGTAACAATATCATTTAATCGTGTAACTCCTTTGCACACTGGTGCTCCATATACAATTTGATCCCTTTTTTTTAATGTAAGAAAAAGTCAACCAACCTATTTTCATGCACCGAACAAAACACCATTTTTACTATTAACCTACAAAAACGTTACTTCTTAAAAAGTAATTCCTATTGCTAGTTTCAAACAACATAAAAAAATAATATTAATATTTATCTCATAAAGGAATTTCATTCTCCTTGCCGTATGTACTTTGTCCGCAACATATAATTAATTAGAAACTCGTGTTGATAACGTGTTATAAAACAAGAAAGAATAAAGAAGAAGAGTAGAGAGAATAAAGAGAGTGATTCTTATTTCTTCTCTTGAGGGATGAGAGATCATAAGATTGTGTATACAATGAACAAAACCCCTCTATTTATAGGGAAAATTTACTCCTAGTCTGAGTAAAAGATGGATGTTTCAAATCCTAATAGATATCAAAGTAGATCTTGATAGATCTTAATAGACATTCACTATAATGTAAATACATTTATAACAGTAAGCTTGTAATACATCACATAATTGTAATCAATTCTCAATCCTTAAGTGAGAATCGGACTGTATAATTACATCTAATTTCAATCCCCTTATGGTTCTTTAAATATATTCTTAACAATTTCATAGTTTCATCTAATAATGAAAAGATGTGCATAGTTCAATGACTATATTGTCTTAAAAAAAAAACAAAAAGTTACTTTAGTGAGATGTTTACACAAGTTCAATAACAATTTAAGGAATTAACATTGACAAGTTATGGCCATTTTAGTCCGAGGTGTGTACAATTTGATGATTTGCTCTTATTTTTATTTCATAGAGAATTAGAATTACATTTCACGTAAGAATACAAGTGATCATATGCCTGCATATCAATTCCAATATAATAAACGGCTTCTCCTCTTAATCAGTTTCTTCTTGTTTTCCTTTGGCATGAAGATAAACGTTCCGTACAATAGGATTAACAAGAGATTTGAATTCCTTTGTGTCAGCTTTAATTCGGAAGTCTTGAATTAAAGATTTTGCTTTTGATAGGGCTTTGGCGATCTTAATATTCAACTAACTCCTTTTTACAAATTA
>NW_025849167.1:0-46083 GCF_002878395.1 Capsicum annuum
TTAGGATGTTTTGACTTAGTGTTCATGAGTTTTCCACTGTATGTGACTGCTAAGTATAGAACTTGCTAGTTATGTAATCATTGTGGTGCTATACTGAGTGTATTTTTTAGCTGTAGTAATGTTGGAGTCTTCTTTAGATGGTTCTTAATGTAAAGAGTTATTCGAGAACAAACAAGGCTTTAAGTGTGGGGTGATGATCTTAGGTGGATTTAAGCACTTAAGTGGCATAATCTCTAACATATTTAGCTTAGTTTTGAGGAATTGTTGTGTCCGTAATGAGTTTATATTCATATAATAAGTGTTAAAGTACTTGTTTTTGATGTTTAAGGTATGTTCAAAATAAGTTTGGAATGAAAATTATCACTTAAGAGTTTTCTACTTGGAGTTTAGATGAGAAAACTAGTGTTACCAACTTAAGCTATCTGTTGTTCTAGTTTATCTTATTGGATTTTATTGTGTTTTAAGCACTAATTAGTGGTCTTTGATATGATAGGAGTACATGTGAGATGTTAAGGTTGATATCTAGGAGTGTAAAAAGGTCTAACAATGATGTAAAAGCACCCATGAAGTGAGGAACTTAAAGCCAAATGGATGGAGCTTACATGGACGAAATCTGGAAATTTTGAGCACTAGGGCATGTCACGCCCTCTAGCCTCTGAGATAAGGGCGTTACATGCCCTTGTACACAAAACAAAATGTCAAATTCTAGTGTACATCCATGATAATGGCAAGACACACCCTAACCATGCAAATGCAATAGCGTGGCATGCCTATGGTTTCAAAACAGGCACTTAGTTCCTACTATAAATAGAACACTCCTATCTTTTCCTACTATAAATAGAACACTCCTATCTTATTGTACAGATCGGGGACGACTTTTTGGGATGAAAATAAACTTGAGGAGGATTCAATTAGGGTTCTTAATCTCTACTTTTGTTTGTTATACATGAATTTTAATCTTGTGGTTCGTTGTAAATCCATGAATGGCTAAACACCCTAATCTAGGGTTAAGGCCAAGAAAATGATTGCTTAAGTTTATAATTTAGATGTTTTAAGTTTATCATCGTTATTGGTTTGTTCATATATCCATGTATTTACTATTCTATAGATTTGCGACCCTTAGGATAAACTTATATTTCTACTGAGATCCCGGAAGAAGGAATAATATATTAGAACGTGGGATATATGGAGTGGGATCTTAAATGAGAGGGATCAAATTTAAGATTTGCATTTAGGATAATAGTATTCCTAATTTGCCTCACTTGGTTCATATATAGGATAAAATATAAATGCAACTTAGTTCTCGCATCCTCGCTTAATAATGTAGTTGTGGGGCTAAGTTAGACGATTAGAGACTTCGAAGACCATAGTCATGTTATAAACCCCGTGAATAAACAACCAAGATAATTAAATGAACCAAGGAGATTGTATGGCTAAGTAGAATTTTTCGTAGAGCCTTAACCATGTTTTCTCCTCATTGTAGTTGAAGCACTTTGTATCATTGTATTGCTTATTTGAATTTTTCTAATTTGGTGAATATTTAATCGACAAGTACATGTAGGATCAATACTTGGCTTTCAAAGGCCACTTTACTACTTGGGTAACCACGTACACTTATGTGTATGCTAGGATGCAACAGGCCATATCTCTTAGCTCTCAACTTTCCAATTTTATGGTCAAGAATAGAAATTAGAACTTATTAAAGTGACAAGCCCTCTATAAATTCAATACCCTAACTGGGTATAATGAGTTATGGGTCTCCTAAACATTAATGCTATATAAACATGTGAAATACTAGCTGTACAAATACAATTCTGGAGGTAGCTCTTCCTTAGGCCTTCTAGTCTGTTCTTTGTACATTAAGCCTCATTACATCAAGGACTCAATTCTTCTTTCTTTTAAAATCTCATAAGGTCTTTAATAGGTGAACTTTGTTAAAACATACAATTGCCAATGTGAAAATCTAATTTTTGTTCCTAGCATCTTGATAGGGCACTATTTTTAGCCATTCATCTATAGGTACTAGTTGTGCTAAAATTCATGTATGTGTCAAATTTTTCCTAGGGAGATCCTAACTTTAACATGACATGGAAGACTTTATCCCAATATGCTTATGTAAACAAACATAATGGAGCATATAACATATGGATAAATAAGTCACATAGCGTCTATGACACATAGGTAAGCAATATAACAGATGACTTAATATATAAACAATAAGCCACAAAAAAAAGCATTTAGCATATGAACAGTGCACATAAGAGGCAGATGACACATAAGTATTTGCACTATAGGAACATATGTACTATATGCAAGTAAATTGTAAAAACCTATTACATGTAAGCATGGGAGCTTGATAACATGTGAGAAAATGAACTAAGACCTATAAAATAGGAAGATGAATTTCAAGACATTAGTACATGAGCAGGTAGAATATAAAACAAGTTAAGAAAATGGACTAGATATGAGCACTAAAGCTACGAAAACATATAACATATTAGAAAGTGGGATAGACGTGTAGACCTTTGATAAAGTGAAATATAAATCACATGGGTAGATGGACTATACATGTATAAGTAAGCTAACAAATGAATACATATGCTTTATGAAATATGAGCAAGTGAGCATATAATACCTGGAAAAATAAATTATAGGGCTTGTAAGGTAAACAAGTAGGCTATGCGCCATATGACATATAGATAGATGGTCTGTGAAAGTTATAATATATAGATTAGTGACTTTGATATTTGTCACCCATGAGCTAGTAATTTATATTGCCTATAACATATAGCCTTTAATATATGATTCTTAAAAAATATGGACAAGTGTTCTATGGCAAGTAATTGGTGAAATAGAACTACTATATAATAATAAGCAAGAGTTTTATAAAGTAGTTTATAACTATATGCAAGCTCTCTATGAAATATTTAATGTGTGATAATATCCACAAAGGGCACATAGACATGTAGCACGTATAAATTTATAAGAACCATGACCTTTTGAAATTAGAGACATCCAAGGAACAATTCCACAATATCTTAAGTGAAAACATACTATTGCTAGTTCTAAATCATGGGTGGTGTAGTTATGCTTGCATCTCATACTCACCTTGAAATATAAGCTCCTGATAATTTTTCTCACAAGTGCTTCGACCATTAGAATCAAGCAACTTTCTCAGTATCTCCATAGAACCTTCATCGAATCCATGTCTTTCGTTTGCAACCGACGAACTTGACAATCTAAGATCCTCACTGGGACTTTCTCATAGGACAAAGAATCCGAAATACCAATGTTCTCCAAGGGAACAACCAATGAAGGATCACCCACACATTTTCGCAACATGGACACATAGAATACCAGATAATGAAACTCATGCTAGAGGGTGATTCTAACTCATATGCAACACCACCAACCCTTCTCAAAACCAAGTACGGGCCAATATACCGGGGACTGAGCTTTCCCTTCTTCCTGAACTGCATTACTCCCTTCAAGGGAGACACCTTCAAGAACACCCAATCTCTAATCTCTAACTCCAAGTCCCTTCACCTTATGTCTGCATAGGACTTTTTGCAACTTTGGACGGTCTTAAGCTTATCCCGAATTGCTTTCACCTTCTCCGTAGCTTGGTGAACTAAATCGAGCCAAACATCTATGCCTCACCAATGTTGAACCACCCAATAGGATATCTACACCTCATACCATACAATGCCTCAAACGAAGCCACACCAATACTAGAATGGTAACTATTATTATCATAAAATTCAATGAGAGGCAAGTGGTCAAACCAACTATCGCCAAAATCAAGCACATAGGCTCACATCATATCTTTCAAAGTCTGAATAGTCCTTTCGGCTTGCCTATCTGACTGCGGGTGAAAAGCCGTACTAAGACTCACTTTGGTCCCTAAGCCATTCTAAAAAGAGCGCTAGAAATGCGATGAGAATTGAGTACCATGATAAAAAATAATCGAGATAGGCACACCATGAAACTTTACAACTTCCTGAAGGAACAACTTCACCTAGTCCTCGACAGAATAAGTATTCCTTACTAGCAAGAAGTGAGTGGACTTAGTGATCCTATCCACGTTGACCCAAATAAAGTCATACTGATTCCACAACCACGGAAGGCCGATAACAAAATCCATATTAACAACCTCCTATTTCCACATTGATAGTTCAATTTTTTGAAGTAACCCACCGAGCCTCATATGCTCCACCCTTACTTACTGACATACCAAACACTTAGCCATAAAGTTGGCTATATCCTATTTTATGTTATTCCACCGATATATATTCTTGAGATCATGATACATCTTTGTTGAATCGGGATGAACCGTATACCATGATTCATGGGCCTCAACCAAAATCCTGCCTCCCAATCCATCCACATCGGGAACATACAACCTCCCTTGGTACCTCAAGATACCATCACCACCGATCTCGAAGGCCATTATCGTTTGCTTACCTATATTATCCTTGATATTTATCAAGAGAGGGTATAATACCTACTTCTCCTTTATTTCCAAACCAGGAGACGATTGTGTTACCTGTTCACCAACATACCACCATCCTTAGAGTCCAAGAGATGAACTCTAAGGTTTGCCAAATGGTAAATATCCTTTACTAATTCCTACTTACCCTTATCTACATGCGACAAGCTCTCTATGGATAACCTGCTAAGAGCATCAACAACTATATTAGCCTTACCTGGGTGGTAGTGAAGACTCATATCATAGTGCTTCAGCAACTCAAACCACCTCCTTTGCCTAAATTAAGCTCTTTCTGAGTGAACACATACTACAGGCTCTTATGGTTAGAAAAGATACCAACATGGACCCCATACAGTTAGTGGCGCCAAATTTTCAATGCAAATATCATAGCTAATAACTCCAAGTCATGAGTAGGATAGTTTTTCTCATAAACCTTTAACTGTCTAGAGGAATAAACAACCACCTTACCATGTTTCATTAACACACAATCCAAACCAACTCGACATACATCATAATTGATGACAAAACTGTTGGTACCCTCAGGTAGAGTTAAGATCGAAGTTGAAGTAAACTTATGTTTTAGCATCTTAAAGCTACCCTCACAAGTATCAGACCACAAGAACTTCACCTTCTTCCGAGTCAATTTGGTCAATGGAGCAACAACAGAAGAAAAACTCTCTACGAACCTCCTATAATAACCAACCAAACCCAAGAAGCTCCGAATATCAGTTGGAGTCGTGGGTCTAGTCCACCTCTTAAACATAACAACCTTCTGAGGATCCGCTATGATCCCCTCACTAGACACTACATGATCCAAATAAGTTATGGTATTCAACTAGAATTCACATTTAGAGAACTTAGCATACAACTGCTAATCTCTCAAGGTCTGCAACACAAGGAAGAGGTAATCGGCATGATCCTCCTTATGCTTAGAGTACACCAAAATATTATCAATGAAGACAATCATGAACAAATCTAAAAATTAATGGAAGACCCTATTCATCAAATCCATGAATATTGTCGGGGCATTGGTTATGCCGAACGACATCACCAAGAACTCAAAATGCCCATACCAGGTATGAATAGCTGTCTTATCAATATCCACCTCCTAATCTTTAATTGATGATACCCGAATCAAAGATCAATCTTAGAGAAGGATTTGGCACCCTAAAGTTGATCAGAAAGATCATCAATTCTTGAAAGGGGATACTTATTCCTTATCGTCACCTTGTTTGTTTCTCGGTAATCAATACACATATAAAGGGAGAAATCATTCCTTTGCACGAACAATACCAGTGTACCCCATAGGGACATACTAGGATGGATAAAACCCTAATCTAAGAGGTCTTTCAACTACTTCTTAATTTTCTTTAACTCGATTAGAGCTACTTAGATGAGGGAATAGAAATAGGATGAGTTTCTGGAACATGATCAATACCAAAATCAATCTCTCTATCGGGAGAGACACCAGGAAGGTCATAAAAAAAGACTTTGGGAAACTTATTTACCACAGAAATAGAATATAAAGAAGGACCCTCTGAGTTAGAATCTTTAACTTAGACTAGATGATAGAGACAACCTTTGACAACTAACTTTTGGGCTCCAAGATATGGAACAAACCTCCCTTTAGGCACTAGAAAACTTCCCTCCCATTCAACAATTGGCTCATTAGGGAATTTAAACATGACCTTATGGGTCTGACAATCTAAAGAACCATAGTACGAGTGCAACTAGTCCATTCCCAGAATAACATCAAAGTCAACCATGTATAACATTATCAAGTCTACCAGAGTTTTCTACTACCAACAGATTCCACATAGCCCTTATTGACTCTTTTGACAATCAAAAAGTCTCCCACCTAGGTAGAAATAGAAAAAAGGTCCAACAGCCACTCAGGATCAAAACCAAAATGCATAGCCATAAATGGGGTCACATAAGAGAGAGTGGATCTCAAATCTAGTAAATAGTACACATCATGAGAAAAGAGTTTCAACATACTAGTAAAAACTTCTAAAGACACCTCAAACTCTTGACAAGTAGTGAGAGCATAATGATGGTTCCAACCAGTACCAGAGCCTGAAGTAGCACCGTTGGTGAAGGAGCTGACGAAGAGGCAACATGAACTTTATTTGCCCCAGAAGAAACTCTAGAGGGAAAATCCCACTGCATATGCCCAATCTAACCATACATAAAACATTGGTTCCTCCCCTTTTCACACTGACCATGATGATGCTGACCACAAAATAGGTAGAAAGGGTAGAATGGTGCTGACTAGGCCTTACTGGCCTAAGATTAGGCACTTTGTGCCCTAGAAGCATCACCACCCTAAAAATGTCAGTCACTAGACCATTTTGGGTAGGGAGAAATAGCCATCGAATAGGATTTAGGACACCCCCAACTCTTCTTCTTAGACCACTTAACACTCTGCTGTTGGACTCCACCCTATTTTGAATATCAAAATTTCTTACTCTATCTCTCACCAATCTCAGCCTATTTTTTTCTCCTTTTTGACCTGCTGTATATACACAACTAATCTACTGATATCTATGTCCTTGTTCAACAAAGTAGCCTTACTCTCAAGAATCAATTCACAAGACAATCTTGAAGCAAACTTTCTCATTCGGGCCCTCATGTTAGGTACCAATTCAGGAGCATATCTGGACAACTGATGGAATTTCAAAGCATACTCTTTGACTGCCTTTCTTTCTTACTTCAATTTAACAAATTCTTTCATCTTTGCCACCCTCAACTCCAGAGAAAAGAAGCAGTCTAGAAATGCACTATAGAAATTATCCCATAAGGGAAAACCAACATCCTTGCCTGTCAGCTTTTCTACTCTTCAGACCATTGTAATGCTACATCTTTCAGTTGATAGGCACCAAACTCTACACCTTCAACCTCTAAAGAATGGATATCCTGAAAGATCTTCTCCATCTCATTAATAAAACTTTGAGGATACTCATCAACCTTTATACCAGTAAATATTAGAGGATACAACAATATGAATTGGCAAACTCTAGTGGCCTCAGACAAACCCATAGCAACACTAATAGAACATGACTTTTGTGACTAAGATGTCACCAATTACTTTAATAGGTTAATAGAGTGATGGAACTTAGCATCGGTAACTCCCGTGAGGCAACTGACTATTGGTGTCACCCTCAGGAGTAGGATCAGTGGGGACCCCATGAGGACAATTAGATGCAGCGACCCTTCACCGGGTCTGGACCCCAGAAGTTGGACAAGCTCCCCCTATATTATCCTCAGATGGGGTAGAAGAGTTCACACATACATTAGATCTTCTTGGAGACATGATTTGAAAGACGAGCAAATGAAAATCAGAAGGATTAAGGACCTTAGACTCTATAGCTCAAAATTAAGACAACAAGAAAAGAAAAAATTCCTATATATCTCATTGCCTCTCTCTTATAAGTTTGGCATGCTACACACCCATAAAAGATACCCTATTTTACATGGCTTTATGGGAACCCAATTGATTGTGAACTTAGTATAGGATACTAACTTTATCATGACCCAAACCAAGGCCTGGTCATGACGGGTATCTCAAGTCCCACATGGATCGGAGATCACCCCTTCACCTAATCTAGTCAACAGAACAACCCAAGTGTTTGATGAATTTCAAACATATAACAAGATAGTGTAAACTAAGACTAATAATAATTCATGAAATGTCTAAATCAATCACCAGTAATCAGACAACCATCTGCTACTGAACCAATCCAACAAAACAACATACCTAAGTAAAAAATAATCCAATAAAGCCTCTATAAGACTGAAATGAAGAAAATGTCAGGACATGCCCTTAACAGTAGCCAAAATAAAGTCTAAATAAAGTTAGAGACATAGAATATAAAGACCATAAAATAAAGGCTTTTGAAGTATGAAAACTTACCACTTCAATATCAACTTATGAACCAACTCAAATACATGATCACTGCATAGGAAAAGTAGAAGAAGTTCCAACATATGTATTGCTTGGGGATACAACATCCGGAGATGGTTAGTAGTTAGAAAGATAGCATGTAAATCAGGGATAGAGGTATAAAATAATGCCATCATTCAAAACCAAGTAAAATTATCATATGCAATCACATGTATATATATATATATATTTTATGCCGAGATAGGAAACAAGGCTTAACATACACTTTGAAAACCTTAACCTGGGCTGTGTAGCATAACCATCATGAAACAAGGCACCCACAGGCTATATGGGCCTAGCTTTCCCCTAGCTGGAAGGGCCTCAATGTGTGTAGCCACATAAACTGGGGAATGTCCATCACCATATATGATATTATGAGGTACTCAAACCTCTCAGCTCAATCAAAGTGACTTAAGAACTAATGTATACAATATGGGGGACTCGAATCTCGTATTCATATATCTATTCAGGGGACTCAAACCCCCCAATCATATGGATACCTATACCGACTATCGCAACTTCCAGTGTTAGTCCTTCAAACTTCACTTTCATGGCTAGGCTACACATCCTGCATTAAAGCCAAATTAAGACATCCATTACACATAAACAACTAATAATCCAATTACGTACCAAAGTCATCCAGTTGGTATCATTATATGAACCCCACTTGCAAGCATACACCATTCCATAACCATTATTAATCAACTTAAGACTCAAACCCATTGTGTAAAGAAAGACATCAATTCAATTCAATAGTTAGGGACTCAAACCTATTTAGTAATTGAAACCAATTTATGTCCAACAAGGCCTTTATAAAACTATTTACTAATCATTAACATTCTAGGCCAATGCCTTAGTTCAAAACATAATTCAACATGTGACAAGATCATTCTCATTGGCATTTTCACAAATAGGTTGAGGACATACCATTATCAAACCATTATTCAAGCCAAAAACCAAGTTAGGGTTAACCATGACCCCTTAGTCTAAATCACAATTTCCAAGCACCCACATGTGTAAAACCATTATTAAAATATACATAAACACAATTTAAATCATGAGAAGTCAATGTTCAATAATATGCAACCAAACCCTCAACCTTGGTTATAAAAACCACCATTAATGATTTATGAACAAGCTTTAAACATAGAATTTATTTGAACTAACAACAAAGGAAGAGTCACATGCCTGAGTTATGAATATTTATGAAGAGAATTTGATCTTTAAGCCTATAGATGACCACCTTGAAGAAAACCTAGCCCAATCTTTCTTGAGAAGTTTTAGAGAGAGTTTAAAGAGTGTTTGATCTTCTAAAGTGTTGAATAAATTCCCAATAAGTGTTATAATACATGGAGTCTTAAGGATTTAGGGTGGGAAGTCCAAAATACCCTCAACTAAAAAGCTGTAAAAATTCACAGGTGGGTACGAGTGGACCCTCCAACTCATCACCACAACATGTGATTGGTACCTTTAAGTCGTCACTAAATTAGAAGGTTGAACATCACACTCTATCCAACTTACAACTTCCTCTCTCTACTCATCAGAATACTATACGACTAGTACCATCAAGTCGTATCCAAGGCTGAACATTAAAGGATAGACACAAGAAAACATACGATTAGACCCTAAAACTCTCGTCACTTGACCATATATCTTATATAGAGTCCCTCATAACTAGGATAGAACTTAGCCAGCAACACACTGACCAATATATGACTAGGGTCCCCAGAACTGTTACCACACCATATGAATTATGGTGTAAGTCGTATGATAAATAGAAAGTTCAACACTTAAGAAATTTGCAAGGGCCAAAGTTTGGGGTGTTTTATTTTTATTTTTATTTTTGTTTTTATCTTAGTATCACTTGTGTTTTTATTTTGGTTTACTCATAGGTTGAAGAAAAGTCTGTGTACTGGAAATTTGAGCTAAGGAGCATGGAAAAAACTTGGTGTGGGGTCCATCTGATCCTATTTATAATTAAAGATGCTACTAGCTTGGTCTAGAGACCTCAAGAAGTATTTAAATCCTTGCTTTTGAATTATACTTCGGGGATAAAATGTGTTTTTAAGTGTGGGATAGGAATCTTCCCTTGGTTTAGGGTAAAGTGCTGCCATAGGATTTCTTTTTTATTTGTTTTTATAGTTTTTGACTAAATTTGAAAAAATTACAAGAAAGATTTTCTGTTTGCTTGTTTATTTTGGTTGGTATCATTCTGGTAGGTTAACACTTCACCACCCCTTGGTTGTTCTTTTTAGTTTTTTTTAAGGGGGTGCCCTTTTGAACCCAGTATCTCTTTTTTAATTTTAGGAGTAAATTTTAAAATTTGTTGTGTTAGAAATAAGTGAAATGTTATTTTGATGTACATGTATGATTATATGATGCAAGTTTGTTTTGAATGTGAAACCATGTTGAATGAGTTAAACGACTACTCTTGAGACACCTAGATTACTTATATAACTCTATGAGTTGTTGGATTAATTTGAATTTATGCTATTCCCTAGTTTAGAGTCTATAATGATCCTACTTTATTTGAGCATGTGCCATGTGTGAGTGAGGCTATTTCTATATTCCTTATTGCATAGTGATGATGAGAACTTTCCCAGTGTGTAAGCAAAGTGAAATAAAGAAAGAGTGTTAGGTTTAAGAAATGGTATAGGTATTTCTTTGATAGCCATGTTTCATGCCCTCTATTATCTAACCTTTCACTTTATCTCAGTTAGCCCCGTTGAGTCTTTAGTCTATTCTTTGGCAGCCTCATATGTAGCATATTCCCATTCTTTGATTCACCATAATTTGATCCAAAGCTCCTAAGCGCTTTAGTTGAATTATGTATTGATAGATAATACTCCCTACTTAATGGATGTAAATTAGCTTAAAGAGATTGGGGAAAAAAAAATGATAAGATGGAAGATAGGAGTGGTGAAAGTATAGTTTTTGAGAGAGAATTTCAATATATAATGTGATGTATTAAAGTGATTGGGCAAGATAGCCACTATTACTGGCTAGAATAGTTCCTACCCGTCCCTTAGAACTCTGAAATTCCTATTTGATCTTAAACCCTGCCATTTTGATATTAGTAGAGTAGTACACTAAGGTTAATACCATGGTTCATCTTATGTGGCATGCAGATTTTTTGGGAGAGTGAGCAAAATTTAACTCTTATACCCGTTCTTGTGAGGAATTGCATATCTATTAGTGAATATGGATAACTCTCTTATGGTGAGGGCAAATATTTGATGATATTTAGGAGACTTATATGATCTCTTTGATTGAGTAATATGCGTGAGTTTTCCAACTTGGTGGAGTAAATTCTTAAGGTTAGGATGTTTTGACTTAGTGTTCATGAGTTTTCCACTGTATGTGACATGCTAAGTGTAGAACTTGCAAGTTATGTAATCATTGTGGTGCTATACCGAGTGTAGCTTTTGTTGTAGTAATATTGGAGTCTTCCTTAGATTGTGCTTAATGTAAAGAGTTATTCGAGGACAAACAAGGCTTTATGTGTGGGGTGATGATCTTAGGTGGATTCAAGCACCTAAGTGGCATAATCTTTAACACATTTTGCTTAGTTTTGAGGAATTGTTATGTGCGTAATGAGTTTATATTCATATAATTAATCATCTAAGTGTTCAAGTACTTGTTTTTGATATTTAAGGTTTGTTCAAAGCAACTTTCGAATGAAAATAATCACTTAGAGTTTTTTACTTAGAGTTTAGATGAGAAAACTAGTGTTACCAACTTAAGCTATCTGTTGTTCTAGTTTATCTTACTGGATTTTATTGTTTTTAAGCACTAATTAGTTGTAATACCCCGATCATTTCTTAAGCCTAAATCCATTTTTTGAGTGAATATGGATGACTTCTAAATTAATTTTTATTTATCTCATTTTTTATTTCCCTAAATACTACTCTCGATCATGTGGAGAATTGGATATGCTTTCCATCGACATAAGATTCACCCGAGTCGGACACCCGGTGAGGAAGTTAGAGCCATTTTGTAATTCCCTGAGACTATAACCAATAGTGCAGCCATGAATCAAGCTCTTGAGAAATAAATTATAGTGATTTGGATGTTTTCTAATCAAGTATGGTGTGTATTAAGGCCTTAAATATGTCCTAACGATTGGCAAATGAAAACATTTCTTACCGATTGAGTTCTTGGGAAGGATATTGGTATAGTCAACTTCAAACGGGAATATCTCTCGTTATACTTGGAATTTTTGAGTCATGATCTATCAACAGATATATAATTGAATTAGCTTTCCAACGATACCAATTTCTCCAAAATCTGATATCAGAGCAAAGAGTTATGCCCATTTTACTCCAACATGGTCAAGCTGGAAAACGGTGACGACGGTTCTGACGGGCTGACACATTTCTGACGCCATTTCTGATGAAGTCATCACTTTTTGCTGACATTTCTGATGACATCCTCAGCCTTAGGCAGAAAATAAAAAATTTGTCCCTTTTGTGATGATATTTCATGACGGCCTATCACGGGTCTGACGACCTATCACGGATGTTATCAGCCATTTTTTCAGCAATTAAGGAGCATTTTTAAAAGGGTATTTTGGTCTTTTCCACCCATTTTGACCCCCTATATATATCCAAGTAAAGAAGAAAACTTCATTCTTCTTCCATTTCATCAAGAATAATAGGGTTTCTCTCTCAAAAATTCAATCCAAATTTCCCAAGAACATCAAGAATCTAACCATAGATTTTATAAATTGGTTCAAGATTCAAGGTACCCAAGCAAAAACATCAATAATCCTAACTCAATAAGTGGAAAAGAAGTCTATAACAAGTTTCTTCATTCAAATCCATAATCAAGGTATGTGGGGTTTGAACAAGAACACTTACTTCTTTCATTCTTGTGCCCAAAGATTTAATTTCTACTATTGAAATCCATGATTTTACAAAGTGGGTTTACACCCAAATAACTTTCATAATGATTTATGATATTTGAGCTATTCAAGATCGATACACATGACTATTATATCATTTTATTTCTTAAATTGAGAACTTATGCCATGAGTTGAATATTATTATTATGAGTTGATGATTTTCGAATGATTTGAGATAAGAGTCATGATTTAAGCTTTTCTATGAGAATTTTTATTATTTATTTATTGATATTTGAGCTTGAGAGTCAAGAATGAGTTATATGATGTTTTCTTGAAGTTTTTGATACATGATTATTTTACAACTACCAAATTATGACTTAATATTTAATATTGTGAATTTCATGTTCTACCATGAGTTGGTATTTCAAGTGCTTTCAAGACATGTGTCAAGCTTTAAGCTTCCTTATGACAAATTGGATTATTGAGTATTGATTCATAAGATTGAGTTGTTATAATGAGTCTTGATATTTCCTTAAAGTTATTGATGTTGCCATGACTAAATGAATTGATACATCTTGATGTTGAGAAAGATTGTTTGATTTTGAGTCAAGTTAGGAATCCATAGTTGTATATGATTTACCGATGAGATATATATTTATGTTTTGGTCTTTATAATGGACCCACGAATTGATATTGATTAAGGTGGATTTCTTAATTCATTTTGAGCTGAGTCTGGGAGGAGTATTTAGCACCGAACGGGAAATATAGTATTTTCCCAAAACTACGTGCCACCGTATGATTGATATTGATGATTGTGGGCCAGAGGCCGAGTATGGGATTGTGATTGAGAAATTAAGGTTGTACTCCTTGGAAAAAGTACGACACCCCTGCCAATGTGGGGTTCTCTCCATAGGAGGGAAAAACATTGGACTCCATGCGGCTCACATGGTGTAGTTATATCGGTTATAAGAAACTCCTAAGTCCATAAGAGTTCAAGTTTCATGAGTTACCGAGTCACTCTAAGTTATGACATAAAGAGTTTGAGTTAAGTATAATGATTTATGAGATTTATAATGCTTGTATTACTATTGATGATTTACAAGGAATATATTTCAATTAATTCAAGTGAAGAAAGTTGTTATCATTAGCATGTATTATTTTCATAATCATTTATGATATTATTTATAATGTTACATTGCACCCCCACATACTCAGTACATTCCTTAAAGTACTGACCCCCATATATTTCTATATGCTACAGTGCCTTATAATGTAGGTATAGTTATAGCACAGATACCGCATTCAGTCAGTTCACAGCTTCTAGTTAGTAGGTGATGAGTCCTTTTGATTTGAGGGCATGAGTCAGTTATATAGTTCGAGAAGTATTATATTTTTCTTACTTTAGTCATATTGAGATTGGGTAGTTAGGAGTCATGACCCATCTATCTGAAGTCAGTACCAGTGGAGGCTTCATAGACAGTCAGTAGAAGTTGATGTATTCAGTTTTAATTTCATTTGTAAAAGTAGAGTTGTAATATTGTAAAGTTCATGTTAATATTGATCAAGTTCAGAGAAGTTCTATATTTTTGCTAACTTTATATAGATTTAAGCATTTTATCAAGTTTTTTATGAGTTATGCCAGTGGGAGGGTTAGCTTGGGGTCACTTGCACCCCTAAGCACCGTGTAACGTCCCGGGACCCAAATTTTGGGGTGTTACAAACTTAGTATCAGGGCACAGAGTTCAAGTGTCCTAGGGTGTTTATGAAGCCGTGTCTAGTAGAGTCTTACAGAATGGTACAGAGACGTCTGTACTTTTCTTCGAGAGGCTAGAAGACATTTAGGAAAGGTCTCCATTCTTTCAAGTCTTAGATCGTGCTATAGAAAGGTTCATTGAGAAACTTATACAGATTCTTATCTTACCCTATTCGGGGCATCCCCACCTTATTTTCAAGGTATTAGAGACAGTCAAACTCAATTCTTTATAGATAGTACTTTCTTAAATAGTCCTCACAGATAGTTATGAAGTTGTAAATAAGCTAGAAAGTACCCTATTAGTGCCTAATCATGCTTTACTTATAAATTATGCAATAAGCCCAAGTCAGTTGCGCTTTCAGAATTCCTTCTCAGAATCTATATTGATAATCTATACTTCCTTATCTATGTAATGATCTTGAGGTAACATGATCAGCGAGTTCCAATTTTCTCCCTCTGATAATGGTTTTAGACTTACAAGAGAGAAATTTTAGAAGTCTCACAAAGCAGCCTAAGAAGAGCTTACCAACATGTTATAAGTTTCCTAAGTTCAATGTTATGCCCTCTCCCTTATGATTCTTTCAGTTAAGACATAGTAAGATGTGTATTCTTAGATTATCAAATATTGTATGGCGAGTTCCTATCTCTTGTAACCTTGTTATCTTCATGATGTTGGAACTTAAAGTTTAGTGAAGACGTGTGGGGATCTTTTGATTCACTAGCATAATTGCCTTGTTATCCATCTCAAATTCTTTTTCAAAATGTAAATCAAAGACTAGTGAAGTCGGGTAAGGCCTATTTTGATTCACTAGCGACTCCTTGTGTAGCTTATTTCCTCGTGCTGGTTAGAACTGGTTTAGCAGTGTTGTGGAAAAAAAAGATGGAAAGTGTGATTTATTGAAAGTATGTATAGCTGAGCCTTTTGCATGTGATTGAGTTAGTGATGAAGTGATATTGTTCTTGTGTGTCAGCTCATAGAAAAAAGAGAAGGAGTTATTGGTGGAGGTAAATAATGGTTTGCTGAGTTATTGATGTTGTGTTGCACAAGATAAGTATAAGTTATGGATGATGATACTTAGTGGATGAGTGTTGTTAACTTAGATGCTCCTGAGATTGCAAGGGAAAGTTAAGTTGAGGCTTAGAGAGTTATGAACTAAGTTAAGTTGTGTATGAAGGGTAGATAGTAATGATGGGTAGAAGAAGGGCGTGTTGATGGATTATAAATGAGAGAGGCCATATGATTATGACCAATTATTGTTATTAGGGGGTTTAAGTGGACCAGTGTTTATTGATGTTTTGTTTTATAGTTTCCAAGTGAGAATGGCGTGTGTGCGGTGAAGTTGTAAGTTATGCTGAGCGCTAGGCATTAAGCTTGGATGAATGGTGGCTATGAAGGTGGATATGATGATTTCTTGGTTAATGGTGCTAGTTACAGGGAAGTGATCTAATGGGCTTGGACAGTGTATGCGAGAGCTTGAGTTTGATCAACTTGTAATTAAGTTTGATTTTGTGTTCTTGGTGAGAAATCTTGTCCAAGGTTCTGTGGGGATACTTTATTTTTTTTTCTAGGGTCATTGTATGTGGCGTAATTAGTAAGTGTCATGGAGTTACTAGGTGGATAAAGACTAGTTAAACAATGAATGATATTCCTAATAATTGAGTCAAGAAGTGTGATGGCTTTAGTCTAAGGGGGAGATAGTAGAACAAGTGACTAAGTTAGTTTGTCAGGTTCTAGTGGGGATGCCAATAAGTTGTGGAACAGCTGTGAGAAGAGATACAGCTCGACTCATTTTTATTTTAGTATTTTCAGTCATTCCTGTATTTATTCATGCTTTGCTTTTTGATTCCATGATCATGATTCATGTCCCGGCATGCCATAAAAAATAATCCTGTCCTCACTTAGTTACCAAAATGCGGAATCTTAGACCTTTTACTAGTTAGAATCACAATTCATAGTTACGAATTCCCAATTTAGGTCATGCAACGCATGACTTATGTACTCAAACTTTGTGATATGTTTAGTTCCAATGTTCAAGCACTACTTTTAATGATAAGCAAGAAAGGAATTTAGATTCATATTATGCATGTCCCCTGGCCGTATTTCTTTGATGGGTTTATGATGTTAAATCCTCTATTCCTCAAGCTTCAATTGAGTGTCAAGTTATTTATAGTATCTATTCATGTGTCCGATCCTCATACTATAATCTTTTAGTTATCTTTCCTTACCCAAGATAATGGTGGCAAATAGTTGTTTAGTCAGGAGAGAAGAGATATTTCCTTATCAACGATAGGGGGTGCCATGCCTACTTTGGCTTGGCAGTAATGTGAAGTAAGATTGAGGCTAACTCTTTGATATATGTTATGGTTAGTTAAAGTTTAATGTGTTATGATTGGGAAGATTGTGGTGTGTTCATTTTGTGTAATTCCATGAGTTGTAATTCTATGAGTTGGAAGGAATATTAGAGTGAAGCATTCGTGTAGGAATCGATTAGCAAGGAGTATGTTAGTTGTGCTTGAGGTGAGCGAATGGAAATTTTCTTGATAAGAGGTGTGTAGGGTATGAAGAAGAGGCTTTATAAGTGTTTGATTAGGAATGTGCATGTGGTTATGAAGATAGGCTTGAATGTCATGTTTGTGTACATGCGGATGGGTGCCTTGCACATTAGTAAATGGAAAGTGCTATGTGGATTAGAGTTGTCGAAATGATAATAAGAATTACTCTTGAAGTGAGAGATTGTAAGAATGTAGATGTCTGGGAGCTCATGATTCAGAATGGGGTTATGTGGCGAATCTTATGGTTCTAGGTGATCCATGAAAACAATGAGGGGGTTTGGTTTAAGGGGATATGAGTAGATGGAAGTATCGGTGTCATGTGAGGATTGTAAGTCGAATCGATCAAATATAGTATCAGAAGGGTATAGTATAGTCGAGAGAGTGTTTGAGAAGTGTGGTTGAGTTAAGAGTAAGGAGTTTTCTTGCTTGAAGCTTAGTACTTTTATCCTGACTTATGATTCATAGGTTTAGGTTTTAAGTTATGGGATTATGGTAATTTTATGATCTCCGATTCAGATGTCTTGTTTAGATCTTGCCTAAAGTTCTTTGCTCCTTCAGACTATTAGAATTCCTTGGGAGGGTGTTGAAGAAATCCTCTACTTAAGTATGAGTATCTAGTACGATTCAGTTTGCATAGCTAGCAACCCAGTTTTTAAAATTTGGCAGATAGATTTCTATGGTCTTCCATTTGTTTTCAAACTAGTCTGGTCTTACCACTCAAAATTTCATAGGTATGAGCAATTTGATAAGTAGTTGCTCACGCCCAAAATCTATGAATTCAGTTCAGTATGTGTATCAGGCATCAGTTTTAGATTCGGATATATAATTGTGATTCAGTCTGTGAGCATTCATTGAACAATCTTTGTTTTCCAAGTATTCTAGTCCAGACAATGTAACCCATTGTGTAGTCTTATCCTTGTTTCTCATGGCCTATGCCTGCAGAAATTATATCTTCGCCATCTATGAGTACGATTGCACCCTTATCACATCAAGTGAATTCTAAACTTTAGTATGATCCCGCTCTTTAATATAGGAAGAAGGCAAATAGCTCAGATTCAGTCGAGAATTACAGTTGTCCTCTATTTATTTTTTTCTGGTCTCGGATCCAGCTGTATAGCTATTCTCATCATGAGTTTATACATTCAACGAAGTACTTAAAAGTTCAGAAAGATATAGATTTAGATTTGCAAGTTGTTTCGGCTGTGTGTCTTCAGTTTTCTCTATATTCTTGGCCAAAAAGCAACATTCGAGGACAAATGTTTCCAAGGGAGAGATATTGTAATACCCCAATCATTTCTTAAGCCTAAATCCATCTTTTGAGTGAATATGAATGACTTCCAAAATGATTGTTATTTATCTCATGTTGTATTTCCCTAAATTCTACTCTCGATCATGTGGAGAATTGGATAAGCTTTCCATCGACATAAGATTTGCCCGAATCGGACACCCGGTGAGGAAGTTAGAGCCATTTTCTAATTCTCCGAGACTCTAACCAATAGTGAAACCATAAATCAAGCTCTAGAGAAATAAATTATATTGCTTTGGTTGTTTTCTAATAAAGTATGGTGTGTATTAAGGCCTTAAAGTTATCTTAACGATTGGTCCAATTTCAAACGGGCATATCTCTCATTATACTTGGATTTTTTGAGCTAATGACCTATCAACAGATATATAATTGAATTATCTTTCCAACGATACCAATTTCTCCAAAATCCGATATCAGAGCAAAGAGTTATGCCCATTTAACTCCAACATGGTCAAGCTGGAAAAAGGTGATGACGGTTCTGACGGGCTGTCACGTTTCTGACGCCATTTCTGACATCATCATCACTTTCTGATGATATTTCTGACAACTTCATCAAAATTAGGCAGAAAATAAAAAATTCGACCCTTTTGTGATGACATTTCGTGACGGCCTATCACGGGTCGGACGACCTATCACGGATGTCGTCAGCCATTTTTTTCAGCAATTAAGGGGCATTTTTAAGGGGTATTTTGGTCCTTTCCACCCATTTTGACCCTCTATATATATCCAAGTAAAGAAGAAAACTTCATTCTTCTTCCATTTCATCAAGAATAATAGGGTTTCACGCTAAAAAATCCAATCTAAATTTTCCAAGAACATCAAGAATCTAACCATAGATTTTATAAATTGGTTCAAGATTCAAGGTACCCAAGTCAAAAGCATCAAGAACCCTAACTCAAGAAGTCAAAAAGGAGTCTAAACAAGTTTCTTCATTCAAATCCATAATCAAGGTATGTGGGGTTTGAAAAAGAAAACTTCTTTCGTTCTTGTGCCCAAAGATTTAATTTCTACTATTGAAATACATGATTTTGCAAAGTGGGTTTACACCCAAATTACTTTCATAATGATTTATGATATTTGAGCTATTCAAGATCGATACACATGACTATTTCATCATTTTATTTCTTAAATTGAGAACTTATGCCATGAGTTGGATATTATTATTATGAGTTGATGATTTCCGAATGATTTGAGATAAGAGTCATGATTTAAGCTTTTCTATGACAATTTTTATTATTGAATATATATATATATTGATATTTGAGTTTGAGAGTCAAGAATGAGTTCTATGATATTTTCTTGAAGTTTTTGATGCATGATTATTTTACAACTTCTAAATTATGACTTGATATTTACATTGTGAATTTCATGTTCTACCATGAGTTGGTATTTCAAGTGCTTTCAAGACATGTGTCAAGCTTTAAGCTTCCTTATGAAAAATTGGATTATTGAGTATATTGATTCATAAGATTGAGTTGTTATAATGAGTCTTGATATTTCCTCAAAGTTATTGATGTTGCCATGACTAAATGAATTGATACATCTTGATGTTGAGAAAGATTGTTTGATTTTGAGTTGAGTTAGGAATCCAAAGTTGTATATGATTTACCGATGAGATATATATTTATGTTTTGGTCTTTATAATGGACCCATGAATTGATATTGATTAAGGTGTATTTCCTAATATGTTTTGAGCTGAGTTTAGGAGGAGTATTTAGCACCGAGCGTGGAAAATATGGTATTTCCCCAAAACTACGTGCCACCATATGATTGATATTGATGATTGTGGGCCAGAGGCCGAGTATGGGATTGTGATTGAGAAATTGAGGTTGTACTCCTTGGAAAAAGTACGACACCATTGCCAATGTAGGGTTCTCTCCGTAGGAGGGAAAAACATTGGACTCCATGCGGCTCGCATGGTGTAGTTATGTCGGTTATAAGAAACTCCCAAGTCCATAAGAGTTCAAGTTTCATGAGTTACCGAGTCACTCTAAGTCATGACATAAAGAGTTTGAGTTAAGTATAATGATTTATGAGATTTTTAATGCTTGTATTACTATTGATGATTTACAAGGAATATATTTTAGTTAATTCAAGCGAAGAAAGTTGTTATCGTCAGCATGTATTATTTTCAAAATCATTTATGATATTATTTATAATGTTGAATTGCACCCCCACATACTTAGTAAATTCCTTAAAGTACTGACCTCCATATATTTCTATATGCTACAGAGCCTTATAATGTAGGTACAAGTTATAGCGCAAATACCGCATTCAGTCAGTTTGCAGCTTCCAGTCAGCAGGTGATGATTCCTTTTGATTCGAGGGCATGAGTCAGTTATACAGTTCGAGAAGTGTTGTATTTTTCTTACTTTAGTCGTATTGAGATTGGGTAGTTGGGAGTCATGACCCATCTATCTGAAGTCAGTACCAGTAGAGGCTTCATAGACAGTCAGTAGAAGTTGATGTATTCAGTTTCAATTTCATTTGTAAAAGTAGAGTTGTAATCTTGTAAAGTTCATGTTTATATTGATCAAGTTCAGAGAAGTTCTATATTTTTGCTAACTTTATATAGATTTAAGCATTTTATCTAGTTGTTTATGAGTTATACCAGTAGGAGGGTTAGCTTGAAGTCACTTGCGCCCCTAAGCACCGTGTGACGTCCCGGGACCCAAATTTTGAGGCGTTACATTAGTGGTGTTTGATATGATAGGAATCCATGTGAGATGTTAAGGTTGATATCTAGGATCATAAAAAGGTCTAACAATGATGGAAAAACACCCATGAAGTGAGGAAGTTAAAGCCAAATGGATGGAGCTTACATGGATGAAATTTAGAAATTCTGAGCATTAGGGCATGTCACGCCCTCTAGCCTCTGAGATAATGGAATTACATGCCCTTGTACACAAACCAAAATGTCAAATTCTAGTGTGTATCCATGATAAGGGCATGCCATGCCCCTACCATGCCAATGCAAGAGCGTGGCACGCCTATGGTTTCAAAATGGGCACTTAGTTCCTAGTATAAATAGAACACTCCTATCTTATTGTACAGATTGGGGACAACTTTTGGGGATGAAAATAAACTTGAGGAGGCTGAAATTAGGTTTCTTAATATCTTGTTTAGTTTACTTTTTTATACATGAATTTTAATCTTGTGGTTCGTTGAGGCCAAGATAATGATTGCTCAAGTTTATAATTGAGATGGTTTAAGTTTATTATCATTATTAGTTTGTTCTATATCCTTGTATTTACTATTCTATAGATTTGCGACCCTTACGATAAACTTATATTTATATTGAGATCCCGAAAGAAGGAACAATAGATTAGAACATGGGATATATGGAGTGGGATCTTAAATGAGAGGGATCAAAGTTAATATTTGTATTTAGAATAGGAATATACCTAATTGACAAATACAGGATGAAATATAAATGCGTTTAACTTAGTTCTCATATCCACGCTCCATGATGTGGTTGCGGGGCTACGTTAGGTAGACGATTAGAGACTCAGAAGACCATAGTCATGTTATTAATCCCGTGATCAACAACCAAGATAATTAACTGAACCAAAGAGATTGTATGGCTAAGTAGGATTGTTCGTAGTGCCTTAACCTTGGATTTCTCCCTATTATAGTTCAAGTACTTTGTATCAACACATTACTTATTAGAATTTGTTTAATTTAGTGAATAGTTAATTGACAAGTACATGTGGGATCGATACTTGGATTTCAAAGGCCACTTTATTTCTTGGGTGACCACGTACACTTATATGTGTGCTAGGATACAATAGGCCATATATCTTAGCTCTCAACTTTCCAATTTTATGGTCAAGGATAGAAATTAGAACTTATTAAATTGACAAGCCCTCTATAAATTAAATACCCTAAGTGGGTATAATAAGTTATGGGTCTTCTAAACATTAATGCTATATAAACATGTGAAATACTAGGTGTACAAATACAACTCTGGAGGTAGCTCTTCCTTAGGCCTTCTAGTCAGTTTTCTGTACATTAAACCCCATCACATCAAGGGCTCAATTCTTCTTTCTTTCAAAATCTCATGAGGTCCTTAATAGGTGATCTTTGTTAAAATATACAATTGCCAATGAGAAACTCTAATTTTTGTTCCTAGCATCTTGATAGGGCACTATTCTTAGCCATCCATCTATAGGTACTAGTTGTGCTAAAATTCATGTATGTGTCAAATTTTTCCTAGGGAAATCCCAACTTCACCATGACATGGAAGAATTTATCCAATATATTCAATACTTATGTAAATAAACATAATGGAGCATATAGCATATGGAAAAATAAGTCACATAACGTCTATGACATATAACAGATGACTTAATATATGAAAATAATCCACAAAAAAGAGCATTTAGTATATGAATAGTGCACATAAGAGGCAGATGGCACATAAGTATTTGCACTACAGGAACATATGAACTATATGCAAGTAAATTGTAAAAACCTATAATATGTAAGCATGAGAGCTAGGTAGTATGTGAGAAAATGAACTAAGACTTGTAAAGTGGGAAGATGAATTTCATGACATTAGTACATGAGCAGGTGGAATTTATAATAAGTTGAGACAATGGACTAGATATGAGCACTAAAGCTTTGAAAGCATATAACATATTAACAAGTAGGATAGACATGTAGTCCTATAGTAAAGTGAAATATGAATCACATGGGTAGGGGGACTATACATGTATAAGTAGGCTAATACATGAATACATATACTTTATGAAATATGACCAAGTGATTATATAATACATGGAAAAAATTATAGGGCTAGTAATGTAAACAAGTAGGCTATGCACCATATGACATATAAATAGATGGTCTGTGAAATTTATAATATATAGATAAGTGAATTGTGATATATATCACCCATGAGCTAGTAATTTATAATGCCTATAACATATAGCCTTTAATATATGATTCTTAAAAAATATGGACAAGTGTTCTGTGGTAAGTAATTGGTGAAATAGAAGTACTCTATAATAATAAGCGAGAGTTTTATGAAGTAGATAACAACTATATGCAAGCTATCTATGAAATATTTAATATGTGTGATAATATACATAAAGGGCACATAGACATGTAGCACGTATAAATATATAAGCAACCATGACCTTTTGAAATTACAGACATCCATGGAATAACTCCATAATATCTTAAGTGAAAACATACTACCGCTAGTTCTAAATCATGGCCGGTGTAGTTATGCTTGCATCTCATACTCACCTTGAAATATAAGCTCCTGATAATTTTTCTCACAAGCATTTCAACCATTAGAATCAAACATCTTTCTCAGTATATCCAAATAATGGGACAAGGGTATGAGAGCCTTATAAATATTCTATATTAATAAGGGATCGACGATAATTGTGTGTTTTTTCCTGTATGATGATACATAATTTCACCTGATGTTTGGTACCTTATTAAAGTTCAAATAATAAAATGAACAAATGAATATTCAGGGCATCATAACCAATGATTTTTACACCTGCTAATCACACATAATGTCAAGTACATATAAACTCATCTTGTGATTTTATAGCATATGAAGAGAAGACACTTTGAATCAATGATTTAGGTTTGTCCATGATAACAAATTTACCATAATAGTATAACTAGTGAGAGTTCTCTAGCCTCTTTTCATGCAAAATAACCAATAAGAACAACTGGCATATAATCAACTGTCCTTTCCTTAGTCGAGCTGTGATTTAACTTTATTTTTTTAACTCCATGAATATGCATAATGAACCACATTTATTTCATATGAATAATGTAGGTACATTCTAGGGTACGATACTAGTAGCATAGGTGAAGGCTAGGGAGTATGGTAGTTATGTTGGGTGAGTAGAGTCATATGGTGTAATGTGGAATCAATTTACTTTGTGCTTATATATGAGTTGGATGTTGTGATTAGACTTTGGGCATTACTTATGTTAATTGACTATATCATGCATTAAACACATGGATTTTAATAAGGTATTGAGATGACACATGGATCAAGTTTTACACCGATACTATAATATGGATCGTGTGTCACACCAACATTGTTATTAAATTGAGTAAAATTAGGTACCATGTTGGTTTTGGTACATAGATAGAGCTCATATTCTATAGGCCGTAGATAAAAGTCCTTGCTGACTCTAGTACGTGTGTACACCTAGCATATATGCATTTTTCATTTCATTAAATATATTTATTATGGTGACCATTATTGAAATAATTTGCCAAAGTGTAAACTGATGTATTATATACCTGTATATCTAATGATATTAAGGGTTATGCATGTACTTTTTTCACATTAGGTGTCATATATGTGGGCACTAGGTAAGCTATTCTAGTCCTTAACTTAGAAAGTGAGATTAGCGGTCTTGTTGTTATAACTTAGAGGTGAAGTAGTGAGTCCTAATCATGTTGAGCTTAGAGTCATAGGGCTTTTAGTGAAGAAGGTAATACAATAGTTAGTGAACTTAAGGAGGGGCCAAATTATCAAAGGAAAAAGTACACTAAAATATTAAATGGCAGACAGGTCATAGAGAAGCTTAGGGCAACGTATCAAAGACATGAAGAGAGAGAATTGGAAGGGTTTAGTTACCTAGAATCTTAATTGGTGTCATGATTTACTCCGTATTTTATATTCTTTTTATTTGTTTCTACCCTAGTCGGCTGATGATACCTACTAGTATGTGTAGTTGTACTGATACTACACTTACTATATATCCACTTGTGGGTAAAGAATATTGCAGGCCAGCTGGAGTTTTTATACGTACAATGGTGGTTACTCTTCAGTAGATCTAGTAATATCTTTCTTACATGGATGTTGTGTATCGAGACTTATTTTTTATTACTTAGTACTCTTAAACTTGTTTAGATTAGGTTATAGGAAAACTATTATTTTTTTTGCAATATAGTTGATTAACAAATGTATTTGGATAAGAGTTTTGTTTTGATTAAGGGATTATTTCTTTTAAAAATCATTTTATTTAACTTCTGTACTTAATTGAATGGTTTGGTAGTAAGTGTTCTCCTATCTAAGGTAGAGTTGGATAGGTGCCCGCATGATCCATGAATTGGGTCATGACAATTAGTCAATGTATCTTCTGTCAAGCTGACCTTAGGATTAACCTCTTTGTTTTTATAGATATTAAGATAGGGTACCAAAATTTAAATTGATAATAAAATAATTTCTCCATCTATAAAAAGTTCAAAAAATTGTTTAGGGAGTGCTTTTGGTGTGCCTCTACAACTAGTTAGGATTGACGAGTCAATATCCTTTTCTTTCTTTCACATGCTTAAAAAGCATTATCCATAATAAAGACACAACTTATGTCTATTTTTCTTCTAATTTTCATGTACATCATCTCGTACATAATCATGAAACTTTACTCACCTCGTCTCTCCATTCAATGGTATTCAAATGATGTTTTTCATCTCATATGAAACCAAGTACTCTCCTACTAGTAATTAATTAACACCATGTCTTCTGCCACTCTTAATATTCTAACAAATCATAATTTATGTATAACCCCTCAACATTTTTAACTTTAATCCTTAGTGACATTCTATTATAACCAAAACATAGATCACAACAAGGAACAATTATACATATACACTTATATGAAACAATTAAAACACTTTTTCTCAAAATTTTCTAGCTATAAAAGAAACACACCTATTATCCTATCTTGATTAGAGTCATATGCACATATCTTGTAATTCCAACTATTAACATACTTGGGATGATGAGTATGCATCCGGGCTCTATCATCCAACTATTAGTATTTCTAGTCAATATCATTGTGGTATACTCTCACTTATTGAACTATCCTACTGCCTTATCTTTTACCAAATACAAAGCTAAATCAACAAGTTATATTTCTAATACATGCATAACCCTAAATATTCTATGTTTTTTACTGACAAAAGATTGAGCATCATCTATAGTATTAAATCCTACAACCATGAGAAGAGTCGTGTGGAGAAAGTCTTGGACTTAAAAACTGATCGCATCCTCTTAAGAATTGTATTAGAAAATGTTGCAGCCCATCTCTATGACTAGGTAACTATTTACTGTGTAGCATAAGAATGACCTTGTTATAACTTTCTAAGATTAGCCAAGATGATACAAGTGGTATAAATAGAACTGCAGATGCAAGTAGCACATAAACATCTACAAGCCTTTCTTTGAATTTTGATAATATGAAACCTTTCTCAGAAGGTTGCCTGTTGGGAAATACTAGTCTAAGACTTTCACCAACTTTGAACCTAGCCATAATAGGCATAATTTGTATGAAATAGATCATAGTATAAATGGGAATATATTTCTTAACTTAGATTTATCACAAGATTTGTATGGTGAAATAAGATCATATTTCCTAAATATCCAAGAAACACCCTAATTATTAATGTGGTGCACAACATATTAATAAGTAAGGCTCTACTAGTTCAACTAGACATAAATTTGTAGATTTCCTAGGATGACTTGCTCTCTAATACCACTTTTGTCATGCCTCAAATCCCATTGAGGATGATAGGGACCCGATGGCCTAAAGGCCCGAGAGAACAAACTTATAACTGGTGCTTGACGTACATATAACTATGATAATTGTACAACTTTAATGCCCTAATAAAAATACAAATACAAATAGGCCCAAAATAGGTAAATGTGACTTTATTATTGAGGCCTCAATTACTAAAACACCAGACACAACTACATATTAACATTTGTCTGCAAAGCCTATAAAAGATAGACAACTTGTCTTAGGTTGGGATATATACTGTAAGATCCCACAAAATCCTCTCGTAGTTTGAGCCTTAGAGCGTGTTCAGTAAAGTGTTAATCTGGCCCTAAAAGGTTGAGAAGTGTCTTCCTAAGTGAGAAGTATTTTGAACCATGTATAATTTTACCAATATCAACTTTTTATCATGTAGAGCATTGAATAGGCTTTCTGTTGATACCAAATTCGCCCAAATCCAACACTCGGGCAAAGAGTTGAGCTATTTTAGTGAGACAATGTGCCACCTGGCACTTTAGCGCATCACAAATTCAGCCAAAATGGCAATCGTCAAAATCCAATGAGCCTCTATGATTATGGAGAGTCGTGCCAAGGCTTGATTTCAAAATTGTCAATTTCAGTGCACCAACGCGATTCCACCGCATTGCGGTGCCTTTACTGTTCGCAACCAAGGTGGTAACGCAATTTCCACTGCGTCGCGCCATCAAGCAGTTTCCCAATTGTCCAATTTCCAGTGAGCTGGCGCGATTATGGCGCGTCGCGCCAGTATGTAAAATCGGGATTTTTCAATTTAATTTGAAGGGCGAAAAGGGTCTTTTACCAACCCCTATATATACTCTTTAACATGGGATTCGACCTTATTTTAACCTAAAAATACTAGTTTTCTCTCAAAGTTGTTCAAGAACAAGAGCTAGGGTTTCTAGAAAATCAAAACCCTTCCTTCTTCTTCAAGAGAAATCAAGAAATCAAGAATCTCTTCAAGGTCTTTCAAGAAATAGTTTCTATAAGGTATATAGATGTTAATTCTTAGGTCCCTTTCATCCAAGAAGCTCTAAAACCCTTTTTCAAAAATTCAAAGATTTTATGTTTATGAGTTTTCATGATTCATGTGAGTTGAAATTGATGTTCATGCTATTATTAAGTTTTTATTCATGGTTGTTTGTAAGGTTTTCAAGCTTAAACCCTAGTATGTGATACCCATGTGATATTCATGAAAAACCCTCTTTAAGTTGCTTGTTAAGTGATGTGTTCATGTCAATTAAGTGTAGAAATTATTGAATAAGCAAATCATGCTCCCCATATGCTTGATAAAATACTTATGTGAATGAATTAGAGCCATTATAGCATGTTGAATAGAAATCCCCAACTGTGTGTAAGCCCATGCATGCCAAGTGTTTGTTGAAAAGCCTTAGTGAATGAATTGTGGCATGATAGCATGAAATTTCCCAATTATGTGCTCTTTGATTTATGCTAAGACTTTAATACATGCTAAGCGTTTGATGAACTAATTATAACATGATAGCATGAAGTTCCCCAATTATGTGTTCTCCGGTACATGCCAAGACTTAAATATATGTGAAGTGCTTGATGCAAGGCCTTGTTGAATGGAGTATGATCCAATATCATGTCCCCCTATGTTATTACATGTTTAGGATTCCTAAATTCTTGAAGTGATGCCTTAGTGATTGTGATGGTGATTATCCATGGTCTTGATTATTCAAGAATGGTTATGTTTTACTTTTATGTTATCGAGTCCTGGGGGTATTTATATCCGACAATTTAGCTGCTGTCTAGAGCCCATGTCAATTTTCACAATAATTCCAGTTAAGCCATGATTCTCAGAACTCAGCGAGTTATAGAACTCTGTATTCTCATACAAATATAGAACTTAATAAATATCAGTAATCTTTGTAATTGCCGTAATCTCAGTATTGCTAGTAATCTAGCCTCAATTCTGTACTCAGATCAGATCTAGTAGTATTCAAGTATTTAGTTCAGTCCTTATATTATTCAAGCAATCTATCCCGAGCTCAGTATCATGCAGTCAGATAATAAGATTCAGTAGTATTCTGTCAGATACGGAACCAAGTGAATTCAGCATAACTCAGTTAGATCATTCAAGAAAAATGATCAGTAACAGATTCAGCTCAGCTTAAGTTCAGTTAAGAATCAATTTAGAGTCTTTTAGTTGGGAGTAGGAGCTAGCACCAAGTGAGGGTAGGGATGATGGCTCCCTGTCAGAGAGGCAAAGTTGTTAGGAGCAATCCCTAAACTCCCGAACTGTGTAGCCAGTGCAGGATGCAGGAGTCACCCATCAGGAAAGGCTGGTCACTCGTCAGATAGGCTTGACTATTATATTGCTTAGGCTTGACTTCCTACGAGGGTCACCCATCAGATAGGCTTGACCAGAGAGGTCTTTACCCGTGGCACGGTATTGACACCCTTCCAGCTGGGGTTACAGGTTGGACCCCACCAGTTGAGATTCGAGGTATGTCGATTAAGTGACTACTTCCCATAGTTGTAGTTTCAGTATCAATCTTTAGAAATTAGGATTTTTAGATATAATCATCTATCTTAGTGAGGAACTTAGATAGTTTCATTGATTCTTGGACCACCTATCAGATGGGCTTGGTCCTATATAAAGTTATTCAGTATCAGATCTAGAGATCACCCATCAGATAAGCTTGATCTCAGTCTCATATTCAGTTGAGTAATGTCATTATCAGATCCCTAGATCACCCATCAGATAGGCTTGATCTTAGTCTCATATTCAGTTGAGTAATCTCATTATCAGATTCGAGATCACCCGTCAAATAGGCCTGATCTCAGTCTCATATTCAGTTGAGTAATCTCATTATCAGATCTCGAGATCACCCATCAGATAGGCTTGATCTCAGTCTCATATTCATTTGAGTAATCTCATTATCATATCTCGAGATCACCCGTCAGATAGGCTTGATCTCAGCTTCAAATTTAGTTGAGTATTTTTGTTATCAGATCTAGAGATCACCCATCAGTTAGGCTTGATCTAAGTATCAGATTTAGTTGAGTATTCTCATTATTAGATCCCAAGATTACCCGTCAGACAGGCTTGATCTCAATCTCAGATTCAGTTGAGTATTCTTGTTATCAGATCTAGAGATCACCCGCCAGATAGGCTTGATCTCAGTCTCAGATTTAGTTGAGTATTCTTGATATCAGATCCTGAGATCACTCGCTAGATAAGACTAATCTCAAATCCAGTACTCAGTTATTAGTATTAAATAATTTAGTTGTTCAATATCTTAGGCATTAGTAGTAAGTTCGATGATAGTAAAGCAGTATCCGAGTTTTAGTATTTCGAGTCACGATAATTTCGATTATGGTTTGTGCATTCATGCATGTGTTCACATTCAGTACTTTCATGTTTATTCAGTTAAGTAATTGTTCATGCATAAGCCTTTTCATTTAGCCTTACCTCATCTTCATACTCAGTACATTCCCATACTAACGTATTTGTGCTATGATTTTTTATTTGACACCATAGGTTCAGAGGCACGAGATCCAGAGTACCCTCAGCAGCTCAGTGCCAGTCAGCAGCAGTAGACATAGCAGTGAATCCTCTTTCGTCGAAGATGATCCTTATTTTTTTACTATCGCATCAGACTTAGTTTATTTTCAGTAGGCGGAGTTAGTTGGGGACATGTCCCATTAAATCCATAGCTCAGATAGTTTAGAGGCTTTTTAGACAGATGTATCAGTGTTTAGTTTTCAATTTTGAGTATTTTTAGATGTTTTGAATCTTATGGCTAGTTTCTGTATTTATTGTCTATATATTATGTAGTGTCCAGGTATAGATATCAGTAGAGGGTTAGCTTATGGTCCTTTGGGATCATGAGCACCGTGTAACAACTAGGGGGTAGTCTCGAGTCGTTACAGATTCAATTACCCACTTTGTGTTACTAAATTATCCATGATAAATTCATGAAAATTCTTAATTTTCATTTCTTAATATTAACTTAAGTCCAAAATAGCCATCAATTTGTTTATTATGTCACCTCCAGCTTTTTGGCTAAGATTTAAACCTTCTGATGTGTCTAGATAGACTCAAGCCTAATTAATTTAATTATTCATGCATACTAATATTAATACTTCAGTTTGGAAGTGCTTTAGGTATTAATTAAGGTCGTACAATATCCCTAGCACAAAGTTATGTTGAAAACATTCTTTCCTATAGAGTTTTGATATGGGTTTCTACTAGGGCTAACTTCAAAAGACTATATCTCCTAGAATATAAGGAGTTATGCGGCTTAATACCCTCCAAATCAAAGATATATGAGTCCTCTTTCTTAGTAAACCAACCTTTCATCAATTTGAGTTCATAATAAATAATTATGACTATTTTACTGAGAACTATCTGGGCTAAAATAAGAATTTTACTGTAGCAAGAATTCTGGTGGTAGTTAAATCATTTTCAGCTGTGTTTCAGGTCTAAAAACCCCAAAATTCATTCCCCAACCATATTGAGATAATTTCTCAAAGTTTAGTATGAAATTCCTTCATTGAGGTAATTTTTTCCATTATCTTCTTTGTCTTTTAATCTTTAGAAAAACCTTTAATGGTGGATTTTTCGAGGAAAACTTATAGACGTTCTTAATATCACCTCTATTTGATTCTAGATCATAAAATAAATATTCCTAACATGAATTTTGTAAACTATATTATGAATTATTATGTTTAAAATCTTTTAATTCCATAAAGATGAGACCTTTAACATAAAAACTCCATTAATGGAGATGGGTTAAACTTGGAAGAACTAGTTAATGGCTTTGTGATCTTAAGAAATGATATAGACCTTGAATTAAGGATAGAATTAGTGGGTTAGAATCCCCAAGATATTTGTTTGAAGAGTAATTGTTTAATTACTCTTATTATTGCTTATTTTTAGATGATTCATTATCCCAAGGCATGAAGGAAAGGAAAGAGTATCTTTGTTGCAACTTGCTTCTTCCGAAAGCTTGGCGTCTAGGTAGTCTAGGTTAATGAGTAGAAGACTGTTAATTTACATTTTAATAATGTAGAATTGATGGGAGAAAGCATGTCTGGGCTAGCGAGAACAGATATGAGATGGATAAAAATATATAAACTTGCTTTAATCTTTAAAAGCTATCTTCTTGATTGATTACGTGTTACTTCTATGATACTATGAGTTATGTTCTCAGAAGCAAATTATTTATGGATAAAGTGCACAAGTGTGATGCCATTGAGTTTTTTAGTGATGAATCTCATTGAGTTAAAAATATATTAACTTGAATGTATTATGCAATATGTGATAAGGATAATTATGCTGGGGATGAATATTGATAAGAATGCTAATATCTAACAGATAGATGACTCGAATTATTGTAAGGATTGTATTATATAAAAAGAGGTAGAGGATAATAATATGTTTGAATGTGCTAGTTATATGTGGTGATGTTTGAATCCAAGTTGCAATATCTGAGGAGGTATTGGTATTTTAATAATTAATGAGCAATGAAGGCTCCAATTTTTGACTTGTAAGCTTAAGTGTTGTATTGCAATTTTTATGACAATCTGGATTTAGTATTGATAAACATACATTATCTATTAAATGCCCATGAGAGGCTAAATTGGTGATAATGATAATTTATTAAATTATGCCTATGAGAGGCTTGTTTGACAATGATAATTCCTTAAATTAGTGCCACATATATCTTGTTGATGATCATGATGAATTGTTGAAATAATGGCTTTGAGAGGCCAAAATATTGTTAAATGAAAGATCTTGATCGATAATGATGATGTGATTGAAAACAATGCCTTGAGTAAATAAGACTTGTGATACACCTTCATATAGGTTGAAAAGTGAAAGATGAAATTTAGTAAGGACTGAAAAGTAGAAAGATAGTCAGCAGCAATATAACCGACATTAAATTATGTAAATGCTACCTTATTGATTTCTATTTCGATGGCAAGGATAGAACAACCCTTCTCAATGTGTGTCATACATTGGACTCTATGATAGTGCACATGGTTTATGTCGATTACATGATAGATCCCATAATTTCAGTCAGTATTTAGTATGTCTCAACTCAGGTTTGCTTGACCAAAGCATACAAATTTTTAGTTATTCAGTTATACAGAATTCAATCTTTTAAATTACAAATTATATTAAAAACATATTTATGCTTGGTCTTGCATTCTCAATTTTATGTGTCCATGTTATTTTTCATGTGTAGAACCCATGCATGATCCTCATTTTAGTTTTATAGTCTATTCTATTTTATATGAGATTTTACATGCAGTATTCATTTTCTACCGCTTCCCAGCTTCAGTTATACTTATTCTACAAAACTAAAGATTTAAGAAACTAAGTATAGTGATTCACCAACTTATCAGATTATTTTTGTTACTCATGTTTTAAGATACTTCAGCTTTTAGTTGATTTCAGTCTCTTGGTGAGTCTACTTGCACTTAGCATGCATGTTTTAAGATTATATATCTATTCAGTTTTACTTATTGCATTCAGCCACACTTACTCAGTACATTCCAAAGTACCAATCCAAATATATGTCTATGCACTACATTGTCTCATGATATTGGTATCTGTTGTAGACCGCACATCATAATCAGATAGTTTACAGTTTCTAGCGAATAGGGATAAGTTCTCTTTTGTCGGGGACTCCATTCAGTTATAGTTCATGTGTTGTTCTTTTATTATTCATATGTATTGATTAGTGGTAGTTGGAGGCATGTCCCAACTATCTATAGTTAATATATTAGAGGCTTGTCAGAGTTATTAAATGTAATTCAAGTTTCTTTCTTCAGTTTTATTATGATGTAAGCTTTATTAGTATTATACTTATTCAGATTTCATTATGATCATGTTTTTGCTCAACAAATTTAGTTTTTATACAATTTAAATTAGTTTCTCAAGTAGTATGCCAGATCATAGGTTAGCTTAGGATCATTTGTCGCTATAACTAGGGGTATTCTTTGGTCGTAACAAACTTGGTATCAGAGCATAAGGTTCAAGTGACCTCGGGTGTCTATGAAGCCATGTCTAGTAGAGTCTTGCAAAATGGTACAAAGATGTTTGTACTTTTCTTTGAGAGGCTTCAAGGCATTTAAGAAAAGTTTTTTTTCACATCTTAGATCATGCTATAGAGATGTTCTCTAAGAAATTTATACAGATTCTCATCTTGCTCTATTTATGCTAACTCTGACTTATTCTTGAGGTAACAAAAATAATCAAGATTAAATTCCTACCAATAGAGTTTTCTCAGACAGTCCCCACAGAGAAGTTATGGGATTGCACGTAGGCTCAAAAGTATCCCATTAGTGCTTTTAAGTTTGTAAGTTTAAAAGATTTCATTTATGTTTATGAAAATTGTGTACTAAGCCAAAGTCAGATGTGCTTTTAGATCCCTTCTCAGAATCCTATGATAGCATATTATCTAGAGTTAGAAGTATGAAAGCCAGAAGTTTAGTAGTGGTAACGTGTGGATAGTATTGACTGGGATTTAGTAGATTATGTATCCATAGAGCTAGTTGTATGAATGGTGAACCAGTAGGCTTGAAATGGTGTATGCAAAAATTTAAGTTTATTGATTGAAGATTATGTATGATGGAGTAGGTGTGATCTAGAGATGTACCCAAGGTGATATGGGATTGTATTATTTCTAAGTATGAACAGTGTGTGTGCTTAGATAGTACCCTTGAGTTGTTAAGTGTGAATGAGGCTATATAGTATATGATGTTCTTACTAGCTAAGTTATGTGATATAGGTTGATGTTGTTGGGTATGTTGGTAAAATGGCACTCTTGAAGATTCTGAGTTAGTAAGTGTTCAAGTTATTATATCATGACTATTGGGGCTATAGAAAGTTAAGGGTTGTATCTTAGAAGGAAGTACTAGGAGTGGGTTTTACACTTTCAGGTGTAGTCTCTCAGGGTGAGTTTATTAATTATGTGTATTTTAATGTTTCCGACTCTAGAGAGAAATGGTTGTAGTTCAGTTTAGGGTTTATTAAAGAGGGTCCACAGACTTAGAATAGTTGCTTAAAGCTAAGTGGGAGATGATAGAACAAAAAACCAAGTCATGCTCATAGATTCTAGTAGTAATGCCAATGTATTGTAGAACTTTAGTAGGGAAAGAAGATGCCAAACCAATCTTATGTCAGTGCAAAGTGTTGTATTTCAATCATCACGACATCTACCTATGTCCTACAAGTTAGCTCCATGACCAAAGCTCATATTCATGCATTTTCCATAAAAATCATGTACGCTTTCAGTTACTAGTATGAGGAGTTCCAGTTCACTCAGTAGTACAAATCATATTACATGAATTTATGAACTCCAAACTTAGGTCATGCAGTTCATGACTCATGTACTCATGCTTTACAGTATGCTCAGTTCCCGATAATCATGGTACACCCTTAATGACTAGTGAAATTCCAATTATGACATGTATGCCCTCAATTTTGATCTCTTTGATGAATTCATATCACTGATACTCTATCCCCCATGCCTTAGTTAAGTTTCAAAGTTATGCATAGTAGCTGTTCATGCTTTAGGATCTCATGTTTTAACCATTCAGTGACCTCTCCTTATGAAATAATAGTGGTGATAAACAATTGTTTAGATAGGAGAGAGTAAATATTCCTTGGTGAGAAAATATTGTCATATGCTTGTTTTGTATAAGGCTGTAAGTTTGAAGAAATATTGAGGTAGAGCTTTTGATATGTATCATGGTTGGTTGAATTTTTGTGTGTTTTCTTGGGGATAGTACATGGAATTTGTTATTGATAGAGTTTTAGAGAATATGAGAAAGAAGCTTTTATTGTTGTTTACCTAGAAGTTCATATGTGGTTATAATGATAGGATTGAATATCATGTTGGTGTATAAGTGGATGGGTGCATCGTGCGCTAGTGAATTCCTAGTAAGAGTTTGAATTTAGTTGTTGAAGTGGTAAGAAGAATTACTCTTGAGATAAGAGTTATGAAATATGCATGGGGTGTTGAATTCATGGTTCAGACTGGTATTATGATGTTATGTGCAGTACCTTGTGATTTTGAGTTAGGATTGAACATGGTGAGAGTATGTAGCTCAACTCAGACTTTGGCGGGAATAGTTATATGTACCCGCACGAGTATTCAAGGAGCAAGGTTAAGATTAAATTGGGCAGTTGAACTTCTTAATACCCAATAATTCTATCCTATCTTATGATTTATATGTCTATGTTCCATGTTGCAGAGTTATAGCATATTAAGATTACTTACTCGGATATCTTATTCAGATCATGCCCAAGGTTCTTTCTCCCTAATGTTATTAGAACTTCTTGCAGAGAGTGTTAAAGAAATAATGCAGTTGATTATGAACTTTCAATATAAGTTAGTCCGTATAACCAACAATTCAGATTAGCAATCAGATAGATATTTTCCTATGATTCTCCAGATTTCCATCTAGTCTTACTATCCGAAGTATTATGAATATGGCTATTCCATGAGGTAAATTATTTACATTTATACGAATTGTGAATTCAGTTGAGTCCTTACTTCTAGTCTAAATCAGTCTTAACCGTAAAGGATGTCTAGATTTAGAAATCATATCATGTTAGTTACACAACTTCAGAATTCAGCCAAATAGTACTAATGGATTCCCATATTTTAAAAATGTCATATCATGCATTCATGAATACAGCTCAGTCCATGCATCATGCATCGGTTTTAGATTTAGATATTAAGTTATGATTCAACTCGTCAGTGTCCCATTTATCATCTCAGTCTTTCCTTAGTATTTTAGCCAAGTCAGTATCATACGGGGGACGAATAATTCCAAGGGGGAGATATTGTAAAGCCTCAAGTATTCATGTTCTAAACCTCTCATCTTTTCTTCATGAAATTAGGTTCAGCTGGAGGTAATGGTTACTTATAAGTTGACTCTCTCATTTCTATCTCAGCCTTATAACCATTGTCATGTCATTGCATGTATTCACGAAGTCAGTTTAGTTCGCATATCATGTTTCACACACATTTATTTAATCACGGCCCCATTTCATGCATGTTCAATATATGATCTTAGTTGCCATAATATTCTCAGTATAATCAGTCTTATTCGAGGATGAATGTTCCCAAGCGGGAGATATTATAATACCCCATATTTTTTCTTATCTCTTGACAACTTATGACTCATCCCTCAAATCGCAAAGACTCTTACGAGTCATATGTAGCAAGTTATACCCATGTCAGTTTGGGATGATTTTAGTTCTATTTAAGTTACGAGTTAACCGTAGAAGTCTTCAAGTAAGATACGAGTCATATGAAGATAAGTCATATTGTTAGTAGTATAGGTTCCCTAAGTTCTATCTGGCTTACGAGTAGTGGCTACACATCGTATAGATATATTATGAGTCATAAGATCTGACTCGTACCCTGAGTAGTTGACAATACAAGAATTAAGCCTCATGTTTTGATAGCTTTATAAGTTACTTGGACATATATTAAGTTCTCAAATAACTCCTAGCTCATGAATAAGTCAAAACCTCCCTTAGCGATTAAATTCTTGGGATGTACATAACTATAGTTATCTTCAAATGGTCATAAATTTTATCGTACTAAGAATTTATGAGATCAAGACACACCAACAGATATATACTTGAATTATCTTTCTAACGTTACCAATTTTTCCTTAATATGATATTGTGGTGAAAGTTATGGCAAAATTACTGAAGCACTGTCAAAGCTGCCAATAGGGTACGACTCAAGGTACGACTCGTACCTAAAGCATATGAGTCGTCAGGAGGATTCGTACCCACAACAGTAGGGGTTGAAATTTAGGCTCTTGGGTGCGACTCAAGGTTGACCCATACCCAGAAGATACGAGTCGTACCCAAACACGTCAGGATAATTTCCAGGCAAATTTTAGAAGGTTTCTAAGGTGTTTTAGTATTTTTATCTTCTTATAACCTCTACCCATGACTTATAACCCTCAAATAAGCTTATTTTCCCCAATTCTCAAACACTTAATATGCTACTTTCTGTCCCATACTCAAGAACAACCATCTAGGATTTCTTCTTCAAGATCATCTCTCAAGTCTCAAGATTCAAATTCAAGAGTATCAAGAACATCAAGATTAGGATTCCTCACCCAAAATTCAAGCCTCCCTTCTCAAGAACAAGAAATTCAAGATTTCTTTATCAAGAATTCAAGGATTCAAGATTCAAATTTCAAGCTTCTTCAATAATTCGTTCAATTAAGGTATGCGGGGTGTTCATCCATATGTCCCTTTCACCTACGAATCCCAAAAATGTTCTTTTCAACTAAAGTATGGAATTTCTCTTATTATGGAGTTTTATATGTTCAAGATGGATTAAATTCATGTCTTTTCTTAGTAATTGGACTCAATTTCATATTCACGTATGATCCCATGAAAGATTAGGTTAATTCATGTTTTAAACTACAATTTCCCATGTCATGATTCAAGTGAATTTCATGTTAAATCCCAGTTTATGAATTTAGCCATGTAATCATTTTGATTTCCTATGTTTAACATATTCCCATGATCAAGTTCATGATTCTCACATGTTTGATGAAATATCTATGTTGTGGGTCTTTGAACCATGATAAGATACTTCAGTATTTCAAGTTTTATATTGTATTTTCCTTATAATCATTCAGTGTTGGCGTGTTATGAACACCCGATACCTATTTGTTTTACATGATTTTCATTTTTCAAGTAACACGTCAGTCAGATCATGATTCTAATATCATATACAGAACACCATGATTATGTTGAGCATTATCAATTTATTTGTTATAATTACCTAAGAATTCATATGTACTGTTATTTTCAGAATACCATGATCTGAGCTTATCAGTTATTAGTTATCAGTGCATATACTAATTAAGTATTTTAGTGTCTTTCAGTTAGGAGTAGGATTTAGCACAGAGTGGGAAGTGTTGGTTCAACGCATTCTCCTTCCCTAAAAACTACATGACACCATAGGTTTATGTTTAGGGGCCTTACCAGAGAGTGTTTCCCCTTGCCCAATTTGGGATCAGTTTAGTGATCATGCCAGTTCAGTTTTTACTCTAATGGCAAGGGTAGAACAACCCTCTTCAATGTGGGTCAGACATTGGACTCCATTATAGCTCACATGGTTTATGTTGGTTACATGATAGGTCCCACAGTTTTAGCCAGTATTTAGTATGTCTTAGCTCAGGTTTGCTTGACCAAAGTATATAGATTTTTAGTTATTCAATTATATAAAATTTAGTCTTTCAGATTACAGATTCTCTCAGAAACATGTTTATTCTTGGTCTTGCATTCTCAATTTTACGTGTCTATGTTATTTTTCACGTCCAATACCCATGCATGATCCTTAGTTCAGTTTTACAGTCTATTCTATTTTATATGAAATTTTACATACAATATTCATGTTCTACTGCTTCCCAGATTTAGTTCTAATTATTCTACAAAAGTAAAGATTTAAGAAACTAAGTATGGTGATTCACCAGCTTATCAGATTATGTTTGTTGCTTATGTTTTGAAGAAACTTTAGCTTTCGATTGATTTTAGTCTCTTGGTGAGTCTACTTGCACTTAGTATGCATGTTTTAAGATTATGTATCTATTCAGTTTTACTTATTGCATTCATCCTCACTTACTCAGTACATTCCAAAGTGCTGATCCACATATATGTCTATATGCTACATTGTCTCATAATATAGGAACCAGTTGTAGCCTACACATCATAATCAGATAGTTTACAGTTTCCAGCCAGCAGGTAATGAGTTCTATTGTTTTGAGGACTCCAGTCAGTTGTAGTTCATGTGTTGTTCTTTTATTATTCATACATATTGATTAGTGATTTTTTGAGGCATATCCCAAATATCTTAGTTAGTATAGTAAAAGCTTCATAGTAGTTAGTCAGAGTTATTACATGTAATTTAAGTTTCTTTCTTCAGTTTTATCATGATGTAAGCTTTATCAGTATTATACTTATTCAGATTTCATTATGATCAAGTTTTTGCTCAACAAATTTAGTTTTTATACAATTTAAATTAGTTGCTCAAGTAGTATGCTAGATCATGGGTTAGCTTGGGATCACTTGTGTTTCCAAGCACCGTGTTTCAACTAGGGGTAGTCTCAGGTCGTGACACTTAGATTCAATATTAATCACAAATATTTAAGTTATTCAAGCTCCCAATCAACACCCAAAACTCATTTCAAGGTCTTCGCACTTTATTGGGGTTTATGGGACTTAAGACAATGGAGAAAGGGCCAATTCTTAGCCAAAATGGGTATTTAAATGACCCTTCCGAGGATCTCATCTTAGGCGATCATGTACATATACTAGCCATAATCTCGGCATCATGATCACGAGTCTTCTTCCACAATTGGGGTACTTTGCTGCACTATATGATAACTGAAACTTGGAATTTGATTCTAAGTTCTGGCCAATGCCTCAAGATGCATTCAGAATCTTTTTTTTGAAAATAAAAAATGTAACCTCACTAAAATTCAATATTCTGTATGCATTGGCAAACTCAAATTTTCAATCTGAGGTTATTTCGACCAAATATGGGTCCCACACCTAAACTTTCAAATTTTCAACTTTTCATTCGATAGGTTGAAATGAGCTCGGGTATATTAGGACCCAAACCAAAGTTCTACCAAGCCTAAAATCAATATTCTGAATATGTCGGTGCTGTCAAAATTTGCATTCAAGATCATTTTATTGAATATTTTTCCCAGTGGCCATTTGGAATCAGGAAAGACTTCTAAATAGGGAATTTTTTCTAAAACCAAATAAATTTTCCAGTGATCAAATCATCGATCAGAGCAAGTCGTAAATAACTTAGGGTAGCTACAAAAATCTCAAATTGTAAAGATAAGCATAAATTTGGAAAATAACCTAAATACTCATTTCAGGTCATTACATAAGGTAAGGTTAATGGGGTGGTGTTCGACTTTATCCTACCCTCTTTGTAGATTTTCTGGTTAGCATTATCGTGGCCAGTATGAGAAGGGGAAGAAAAGATATTTTAGATGTGGTCAAATTGGGCACATGCAACAATAGTGCCCTTCTCTAATGGCATCTTCGAACAATAATGCCCTTATTGCTACTTCATCTACTCCCTTATTGAAGGGTGTTTCTTCTATTTTTGGTATCGATACAGGCCATAATCGATTATAAACACTTGCTACTCTCCAGAGTCTGAGGCATCTCTAGCTGTTATTATGGGTATGTTGAAACTTTTCTCTTGTGACGTGTATTGTTTACTTGATCCAGGGTCCTCTTTCTCTTATGTGACCTCATTTGTGGTTGTGTATTTTGGTTTTGATCTTGAGTGTCTGTCGGTCCTTTTTTTTATTTCTACCTTATAAGACTCTCTGGTTGTTAAAAGAATCTATGGGAGGTGTATAATAGGTTTTAGTGGTAGAAAAACTCTGATAGACTTGATAGAGTTGGACATAGTCGATTTTGATGTTGGGATGGATTGGTTGCACTCGTGCTATGCTTTCTTATATTGTCGGACCCGTAATTTCACATTTAAATTCCCTAATAAGACAGTCATTGTATGGGAAAGAGGGTTCTTTAGTTCATAAGGGGAGGTTCATCTAATATCTTAGAGCTCGAAAGTTGATTTCTAAAGGGTTCTTGTATCATTTGGTCCAAGTTAAAGATTCTAACTCGAAAGGTCCTTCTCTAGAATCTATTTCCTTGGTTAATGAGTTTCCTGAGGTCTTTCCTGATGACCTTCCTATTATTTCTCTCGATAGGGAAATTGATTTTGGGATTGATCTTGTTTTGGACACTCATCTAATTTCTATCCCTCCTTATAGAATGGCTCTGACGAAGGTGAAGAAGCTTAAGGAGAAATTAAAGGATCTCTTAGATAAAGGTTTTATCCATCCTAGTATGTCTTCCTGGTATTCTTTGTGTTATTTTTGTGCAAGAAAAATAGTTTCCTTAGGATGTGCATTAATTATCGTCAGTTAAACAAGAAAACTATAAAGAATAAGTATCCTCTTCCTATGATCGATGACTTGCTTTATCAGCTTCAAGGTGCGAAGTGTTTCTCTAAGATTGATCTTAGGTCAAGTTATCATCATCTTAAGATTAGTGAAGTGTATATCCCTAAGACTACCTTCAGGACCCAGTATGGTTACTATGAGTTCCTAGTTATGTTTTTTGGGTTGACAAATGCCCTCACGACATTCATGGATATGATGAATAGGGTCTTCCATCTATTCCTGGACTTGTTTTTTATTGTCTTCATTGATGACATCTTGGTCTATTCTAAGAGTGAGGTGGATCATGTCGATCACTATTTTTTATTGTCTTCATTGATGACATCTTGGTCTATTTTAAGAGTGAGGTGGATCATGTCGATCACCTCCATGCTGTGTTGTAAACCTTGAAGGATTATCATTTGTTTGTTAAGTTCTCTAAGTGTGAGTTTGTGTTAAAGGCTATGACTTTCCTTGGTCATGTTATCTCTAGTGAAGGGATCATGGTAGATCCCACAAAAGTTTGCGGCATTTAAGAAGTGGCCGAGACCTACGACTCCAACTGATATTTTGAGTTTCCTGGGTCTAGCCGATAACTATAGCAGATTTGAGTAAACTTTTTCAATGATAGCTGCTCCATTGACTAAGTTGACCCAGCAAAGGGTCAAGTTCTTATGGTCAGATGCGTGTGAGGGTAATTTTGAGAAGTTGAAAGATAAATTGACTTCAATTCCGATTTTGACCCTGCCCGAGGGTAAAGATAGTTTTGTGGTATATTATGATGCTTCACGTATTGGTCTTTGTTGTGTGTTGATGCAATATTATAGGGTCGTGGCCTATGATTCTAGGTAATTGAAAGTTCATGAGAAGAACTACCCCACTCATGATTCAGCATTGTTATCCATGGTATTTGCATTGAAGATTTGGCAACACTATCTCTATAGGGTTCATGTTGGCATCTTTTCTAATCATAATAGCCTTCAGTATGTGTTTACTCAGAAGGAGTTGAATCTCAGACAAAGAAGATGGCTTGAGTTGCTAAAGAACTATAATATGAGTCTCTATTACTACCCAGGTAATGCTAATGTACTTACTGATGCTCTTAGCAGGTTATCCAAGGGGAGTTTAGCTCATGTGGATAAGGATAAGCAGGATTTGGTGAAGAACATTCATCTTTTGGATAATCTTGTGTATTTATGTATCAGGTATCACAGTCATCTCTTGTTGTTGAGATAAAGGAAAAGCAAATGTGGGATCCTAATTGGATAAAGATTAGAGGTTATCAATTTTGTGATTGGTAATGATAGTATGTTGAGGTACTAAGGTAGGCTATGCGTTCCTAATGTCAATGGATTGAAGGAAAGGATCTTGGCCAAAGCTCATAGATCTCGGTATGCTATTCATCCCGGTTCTATAAAGATGTATCATGATCTTAGGGAGTTCTATTGGTGGAATAATATGAAATAAAATGTGGCTAGTTTTGTGGCTAAGTGTATGGTGTGTCAACAAGTGAAAGTTGAGCACTTGAGACCCAGGGGGTTGTACCAAAAGATTGAGTTGCCTAAATAGAAGTGGGAGACAATTAATATGGATTTCATCATCTACCTTCCCCGGTATCAGAATCAATGTGACTATTTGGGTCATTGTGGATATAATGACTGAGTCCGCTCCAGTGAGGACTAGTTTTTTGGAGTAGGATTATGCTAAGTTATATCTTACGGGGATTGTTAAGTTGTATGGTGCTCCAGTTTCTATCATTTTAGATCATGGTACTTTGTTCTTATCTCATTTTTACAGGTCATTTCAGAAAGATTTAGGAACTAAGGTGTGCCTTAGTACCATTTTGCACCCACAGATGGATGGACAAGTAGAGAGGATCATTAAAACTTTGAAAAATATGCTCTGTGCTCGTGTTATTGATTATGGTGGTAGTTGGTATGATTATTTACCTTTGATTGAATTCTCTATAATAATAGTTACCACTCTAACATTGGTATGGTTCCTTTTGAGGTGTTGTATGGTAGGAGATATCGCTCTCCTATCGGGTAGTATGAAGTTGGTGAGGATAAGTTGCTTGGCCCTGATTTGGTTCACAAAGCCTTGGATAAGGTGAAGGTGATTTTTGATAGGTTGAAAGTCGCTCAAAGTCACCAAAAGTTCTATGGGGATGTGAGGCATAGGGATTTGGAGTTTAATGTTGGCGATTGGGTATTTTTAAAGGTATCTCCCATGAAGAGAGTGATGCGGTTTGGTAAGAAGGAGAAACTTAGTTCCCGATATATTGGTCCATATTTTATTTTGAAGAGGGTTGGTAATGTTGCCTATGAGTTGGAGTTGCCCTCTAGTTTGAGTTCCATCCATCTGGTGTTCCATGTGTCCATGTTACAGAAATGTACGAGTGATCCTTTATTGGTTCTTTCCTTAGAGGATGTTGGTATTTCAGACTCTTTGTCCTATAAGGAGGTCCCAATGAAGATCTTAGATCATCAAGTTCACCAATTTCGAATAAAAGAGGTGGTTTCGATAAAGGTTCTCTAGAGGAACCAAAAGTTCGAGGAAGTTTCTAGGGAGGCAGAAGAGGACATGAAGTCCAAGTATCCGCATTTGTTTTCTATTCTGGAAAATCATGTTGAGGTATGTATTAATCTTCATATCTTGATTTATCCCTCTTATAGGAAATGGGTACAAGTTCCTAAACTTTGAATTGAGCAAGTGTTTGATAGGAAATGAGTTCGAGTCCCAAAGTCAATTGAATGAATGGTTGATTGATAATGATCATGACATGTCTTATCCTTGTTGTATGTCTTTGTTTTCTAACTTGTTTTAATGTTAGCTTGATATGATATGATGTGTTAACTCATGCTTGTGCTTTCCTTACCCGTCATTCGAGGACAAATAATCCAAGTGGGGGAGAATTGAAATACCTAGGCTTTGAACCCTTAGAAAATTCCCCCAAGTTTTGAGTTTCTGGATAAGGTATGATTGGTACATACTTCTCATACCCTAGCGTATGATTTAGTACCCCCCTCTTATATGATGATCAGTGTATGAGGGGTTATATTTTTTTCAAGGTATGATTAGGTACCATACACCTCGTATGTTAGGGTACGAGTATTAAGCTACCTAGTTGTATGATGTTTAGAGGTCAACCTAGTGCATTCTACCTAGGGTACAAGTTTTAGGATACTTCTTGTACCTTAGGGTACGATTAAACCTTGCAAAGTCATATGTTGAATAGTTTAGAGGTCCATGGTGAGGCCTAGGGTACGAGATAGGGTACCACTAGTACCCTAGGGTATGATTTAGGTGTAGAAGTCGTACCCTCCTAGGTTTAATTTTCAACTTTTAAGCTGAGGACATTTTAGACATTTCCCACCCCTAAGCCCTTATGGCCCATAACTTATAACATTGTATGGACCTTCATTTTCACTTGGACATGATCAAAACATTCTAAAACACTCTCTAAACTTCTTCAATAAGATTGGAGGCTAGGGTTTCAAAAGGTGTTCTTCTAGAGGCTAACTGGGTCAAGTTATTTTCTGTGAATCATCTTGTATTATGCATATGACTCTTCCCTCATTGTTATTTCTCAAATATCATGTATTTTAAACATTGATTTTGATTCTTGAATGGTGGGT